>NC_066874.1:10144681-10409681 GCF_022985175.1 Labeo rohita | reverse complement strand
TTAATCATTTTATTTAAATTTGGCAGAAATAGGAATATATAAAGACCTACATTTTACTGTACAAAAGTAATACAAGACTTCTATGTATCTGTTACATGTTAAACTGTACTTTTGTGACGGGTTGCCATTTAGTTTCTGTTTGTATACAGTATATGATGCTAGTTTTCTGAATGAATGAAACGTAAAATTTACGTGAAGTGACTCTCACAGCAAGATTAAGTTTATATGTCGTCATATAGTGAGACGCAGAGTAGGGTTGTGACGATGAGGAAATTTCCCCACCGGTTAATCGACATGTGACAACACCGGTAATACCGGTATCACCGTGGGGGTGGGGGTTTCCTCTCCTCTTTTTTTCTGCGTTTAAATAGCTTATAAATGCGTGCGTATTATACTTTCACTTTCAGTTTTGCGGGAATTGGCAATTCGGCGTCAATTGTTTGAATGGACGACAACGAAAGTACAAAAAAAAAAAAAAAAAAAAATCACTGATATTAAACAGAACTTTTATTAACATAACGAAAAAAAACAACAACGCCATTCTCTTTCTGTAAATTCGTCTCCTCACGTGATAAATGAAATATTACGCAATGTAGCCATGTTCAGTTTTTAATTATAGTGCATGCTCTCGTCTTAAGTAAATTGTTTAGAATTATATTTTCCATTTAATTCAAATAAATATTTAATAAAAAAACGAATACTTAAAAAAAAAAAAAAAAAAAAAAAAAAAAATGTGGGGACGATGTCACGGTGGAAAAGTGATGTCACCGGTGTTGCGTCTTAAAACCGGTAACACCGTCAACACCGTCTATCGTGGCAAGCCTAACGCAGAGCCTGAAAATCACTGCGAGCCTCACGTGTGCTTCAGTATTTGTGTAGTAAACAAAACCGTGTCTCTGCCATTCATACATACAGAGGCAAACTGAACATGCAGGAATCATATTTAAACCGTCTTTTTGCGTTCCAATATTAATGGACACTAGTGCATATCACAATCCGAATTAGGCGACAGACCAACTTTTGATTCATCCAAAAATCGACAAATTTCTTGGCATTCCGCGCTACAGAGTAAATTCCGTTTTTATGAATGGATGAATGGACGAAATTATAGACGTGGATCCATGTAGAGACCGAAATTACATGCCATCTTGTAAATAAGAAAAATACCATAAGGCTATTTAGTTTGTTTAATAAAAGATTATAGACTTGTGTACGCCTGTTCTGTAGGAAAGTTAACCTTAAATGACTTCTGTAATCTGGCGCTATATTGAAAATAAAATTAACTTGACATTCAAGGGGGCGGGGCGCCCCCCCTAATGTAATGGTAGAGGAAACACTGAACACTGCAATACAGCCAGATCTTCAAACGAATTGTGGGCTGACATTCATAATACCTCTGACAGTACCCAATTATGAAATTAATTTATGTTCACTCAACCAGCCCATATAGGCCAACAAGGAGATGACGTTTAAAACAGTAAATTACTAAAACTTAATCAGACTGGTACTGATAATGATACGTTCAAAGGAAAGGATGTGACGTGTAGTCAAGTATGGTGTCCAACACTTGGAATTTGTGCTCTGCATTTAACCCATACAAGTGCACACACACAGCGGTGAGTAATGAACAAACACACACACACACACCGTTAACACCCAGAACAGTGGGCAACCATTTTTGCTGCAGCACCAGGGGAGCAGTTGGGGGTTTGCTGCCTTGCGCAGTGGTCTCACCTCAGTCATAGTATTGAGGGTGGAAGGTCGCAGGTCGTTCACTGCCGGTCTTGAGACTCAAACCCGCGACCTTTGGGTTACAAGTCTGACTCTCTAACCATTAGGCCATGACAGCCCCTCAATAATTGTTTTGCATTTTTCTTGAGCTGAAAGCTTATACTGTTACATGAGAGCGGAAACTAGTGGTTGTGCTAATGCACTATATTTGCATCCAAAAAGCAAGTTCAAGCCCTGGAGCTTTTAAATAATCCAAACAGATACTGAAAGTGGTGGGCTGGGCAGTGAACAACCAAAAATCACATCCTTTTCATGCTGTTTTATACATTTTTCTCAATCAGCTTGACATACAGCACCAAGCTAAACCAATGTCAAAAGGACATTTTTTATGGTTTTAATGTTTTGTGTGTATATGGAGAGAACTAATGGAAAAGTTCAACTTTTAACATTAAAATTTAATTAAAAGTTTCTAGTTTAAAACTTCTAAATGTTTATGTAAACAAATGTCTGTACCCCGCAAAAACAATATGTAAAAACACAGTAATTTGCCTTGTCCCTCATTTGTGCAGCCCTATTACTGTATGATTACCCTGTCACCCAGTTGGTATAAGAAAAATTACAACAAGGCAAAAAAAATAAAATTTCTTTAACTTATGAGAAATATTGTTCAATACCTTGCACGGATCACTATTCTTCAGTATGATTTAGCTAACAAGTTTAATTTATGCTTAATGGGTAACAAAATTACACATTCTGTCATAATTATATTACTTTTTATTATTTTATTATTATTTCACTTCAAACTGCAGTCTGTAAGTTTTGCCTCTTTGTCGCCATCTCTGTGTTGAAACCTGCATTTACAGTTATTTGCAGAATTATCTTCTTTACATGGCTGTGCACCGGCACTGCTTCAGCACGGATGAATTTAATGTTTTGAGGTGTGTGTGTGGCTGTCAGTCACCACACTGGTGTGGATATACTTCGCAATCACAGATTCTAGCCTGCGTCTTAGAATATATGACCCAAATAAGAATTTTCACCAGATATTGTCATCTGAACAAGTAACATGTCTGCCACTTTTGTTCTGACCAACTGAGGAAAAAAGCATTACAATAAATCACACTACCCATGGTGATTAAATATAACGATCGCTTAGCTCATATCACATAAATTGTGCAAATTATTATTACTGTTATACTTTGTTCTCGAATTGTTAATGTTAACAACATCAGCACTGCATGACTACAGTAGTCAACATTTGAAGTAGATTGAAGTTGTCCTACAACCAAAACAATACCTGTTTTTGTATTAGGACAACTTTGATTAACGTTTTTGATTCACTTCAAATGTTGACTACTGTATGTGTATTTAGTGTGTATTAGCATGTAGATTTTTAATTTCTGTACAGTCTAATCTCTAATTGTCATACCAGTCAAGTTTCATATAAGGAAACTGTTCTTCTAACCCAAAAAGCAAATGTATGTTCCTTAGAACTGGTTCTCTTTAAAATACAAATCTTGTGTAATTCCACATAGGCTCTGTAATCAGATGCACATTAAAACTGGAATTTAATTTAATTTCAGTCACACATTTTATAAACACATAGCCTAATCCTTTCTGGATTACAATCCGCCATCAAAATTATAAATTTAATTATTCCAGCTGCTGTGAGAAAAGACTATAAACGATCTGGCACCTGCAGCATCCTCACATGCGATATAGCCTACTAGCTGGGACGCCGCCTTTATGTTTATAGATGTGACGTAATGGTGCAGAAACATGGTTGAACTTCCCTGCAAGTTCCTACCAGTACCAGTCAAATTAGAAAACATTACAAGCTTCTCTTTGTGAATCAGGCTAAAGTAAGGAGATAGTTTTAAACACTGGCTTGTTATGTACTTGCTCAAAAATTGAGTTTGGATAATTTTTAACCAAAATAAGACTGCAGCTTTCACAATGAATACTGACTGTCTGCTCAGTGTCCCACACATTATTTTAGTTTAGTGTTTATGTACACACACACACACACACACACACACACACAGTGATTGTGGCATATGCATTATTATGGCAAAATGTGGTTTGCAGGCTTCCTCCCACTCCTCTGTTTCCTGTGTGATCAGAAGAGACATACAGTTTCATTATTAGGAAAGCTAACAACAGAACAATTGAAAACAACAAGTCATGCAGGAAATCAGAGGAGCACTTGAGCACAGGTTTAAGCATGTTTGTTTTGCAGCTGAAATGGATCTTTTTACTCACACTGGCACATACAACAAGTTATTACATTATGCTTTAACGGTGAAGAGATGCTAGCCAAGAAACCCACTGGAAAATAAACCATTTGAAATAGGGGAAAAAATAAACAATTGGCCTGAGATCACACAGCAAAGATTTAATATGTAGCATACACATGTAAACGTTTAAGAGTGCATACAGCATGAGTCACGCAAGTATGAGTGTGATCCATGAAAAAAATGGAACAAATGGATGAAAAGATGTATTACGTGCAAAATGATTGCTAATTTACATCTAGTGAATTCTTAATGTGAACTAATGAAGACATCAGCGGCCTAAAATAAGATACAGAAAGGAAGAGAAGAATGATTCAAGACTGGGTAAGAATTTGTCTCACTCTTGTCTAGTCTAACACTTCACAAAGAAAGTAAAAATAGAGCGACGCTGCCTAGGGGGGAAACAATGGTGGTCAAAATTCAGCAGTAGGAGATGAGGAGCTTCTGCTGAACCTCTGGAACTCTTCCAGTCACCATGATCAGAACATCACTCATCCATCTAAGTTCCTGCCTCTCACTGCCCACTTCATTTTCTACATCTTTATTCTCTCTACTTTAAGGAAACAAGACTTCAGAAAGAGTTATTATTGATTCTGTTAGTACAGAACATAACATAAAAATTGTTTTCTCATTCATTTTTTATTTGGATTAAAAAAAAAAAAAAAAAAAAGACAAAAGGTATAGGACTGTGTACTCTGCATCTGTTATGAGAAAACTTTTCACAATCCTGGAGTGGGAAATACTACAGATGTAACGGGCCCCAAAATGGTATTAACTGTTTAAATTTCTTTAAAGGGGTCATCGGATGCCCATTTTCCACGAGCTGATATGATTCTTTAAGGTCTCAGTGAGAAGTCTATAACATACTTTGGTTAAAATTTCTCAGTGGTAGTGTAAAAACACCCTTTTTACCTTGTCAAAATCAGCCCTGTTCAGAGTGAGCCATCCTGTTGCATGTTCCTTTAAATGCTAATGAACTCTGCTCACCCCGCCCCCTCTCTATTGTGGGGTGACAAGCCGGTCTGTTTACTTTAGCCGCATTTAGGCACGTTTAGCCGCAAAACTTGCTAACTAGCACATTATTAAGAAAGGTGATTTGCATCGATGCATAAAAACCCTTATACTCACTTCTGCTGTAAGTGAAACTGCATCACGAATGATTTGCGCAAACATAGACACATTTATGTAGATTGCCGGGCACATTTCCTTCTAAAACGAAAGTAACGTTAATCCTCTGCGTCTTCAGCGGCTCAGATGTCGGGAGTAAATGATGACTGCTATGATCATTATTACATCCAACAACAGAACATCTCAATCTGAGACACTGTTGTCTTCCCCTGCACCAGAGCAGACACAATGGCGGCCAGAGTTGGAGTCAGCTCAGTCAGGGCATGTCTAAGGTAAAACAGTCATGTCAATCAGCTATTGTGGGAGCGGCCTTTGTCAATTGTTTACTTTAGCCACATTTAGCGCGTTTAGCCACAAAATTTGCTAACTAGCACGTTATTAGGAAAGGTGATTGCATAGATTCATAAAAAAAAAACCTTCTATTCACTTAAGCTGGATCACGAATGATTCGCGCGAACATGGACGCGTTTATGTAGATCGGGAGGCGCATTCCCTTCACAAACAAATGTAATCCACTGCATCTTCAGCAGCTCAGATGTAAATGACGACCACTATGTTCATTATTACATCCAGCAACACAACACCTCAATCGGAGATGTTCTTGTCTAACTTACATCCCTGCTCCAGCATCGAAACCATGGAGGTCTGATTGTTACAGCTGACAGGTCCGAGGTAAGACGCTCATGTCAATCAACTATTGTGGCAGCGGCCACACTGACAGGCACCTGAGAATGGCTCAAATTAAAAAAGGGAATATTATTTTTATAAATGAATTAAAAACCACTGCATGGATTTTTATCATTATAGGGTAGATTTGTACATACACTGCCAACACACATTAATGTTCAAACAACATGTAAAAGTGAAGTTTGCATCAGATGACCCCTTTAAAAAAGATCTACATT
Source organism: Labeo rohita (assembly GCF_022985175.1). Classification (NCBI taxonomy): domain Eukaryota; kingdom Metazoa; phylum Chordata; class Actinopteri; order Cypriniformes; family Cyprinidae; genus Labeo; species Labeo rohita. The sequence continues at coordinate 10,403,623 of NC_066874.1, read as the reverse complement.
AAAATGTAAAACATGATGAATACTCTAAAATTTTGACTTTGTTAAAATCTCCTCCTTCCCCCCCGCCCCACTCAGTGTTCCATCGTGGGGGATCCAACATTATAACGATAATTTTGACAGATCAAGTCTCTACATTATCAAACTTTCCCAAAAGAGGATGAGATATATTTGCAGCTGAAAATTATGTCCTTTCCCATTTCAATGAAAGCAGCTAAGGTTATCTAGCCTAATTAAGTCATTTAAAGTGTTAGCAGCCTGCCAACACTTTACACCCAAGAGGGAATGGGAAAAGAGTGAGAGAGAGGCAGTCAAGTAGACAAGCTGTAATTTTGCTTGACAAGCTGTTTTATGGTCAGACAGGAACTCTTTTTCAACCCCTTTGCTCATATGTCTATATTTTGCCCTCCTCATATCCAAAAGAAACTCTTATTTCTCTCAGCAAATATCATTTTCTGAGCCACCTCTGGCTGAGTAGTCACACAAATACATTTCTAGATTGGCAACATCCAGCTAGGGCAATAAAGGGTAAATACAGGTTAACCAAGCTGGTGACAACTCTAAATGAAAATGAAAATGTATCTTAGATTTAAAAAAAGTGTTTGCAAGTCAAGATAATTCAAATTAGAAACAAAAGACTAAAGTTCTAAATTTCCACAGATGCAGTCAACATGCAAAAACGTGAAAAAGTGTAATAAATCTACAATGCCTGCCCTAATGCAGAGTAATTCATTTATATTTATCCTCTTTATGCCCAAAAGACTGATGTAAAGCATTAAGCTAAAAAATGAGATGTCATGTAAACTGTAAAGAAAATGAAGATGAACCTTCCAAAATGAGGGTATTTTCACATCTAGTTTGTTTTAATTCATTAACAGTGCACTAAAATCTAGACCAATGAGGGTAGAATTTGTTCACGTGACTTCTATCACATTTGTCATTGTTATAAATAATGATTGGTATAATAAATTTTATTATATTGCATTTAATTTGGTCCATTAAAAGAAAACAAACAGAACATACATGCATACATAAAGCTACACCAAATTTCCCGAACTTACATGTACAGAACGAAATGTAATGACGAAGTAACCGATAATACAATGAAAAATGGCTCTGACCAGACTGAGACTGTAATTGTTCTGACCTCAAACATTTCTCTGCAGTAGTCTCTTCTTCCTACAACAGCTTATTATGAAATACGAGGAATGGTAAATGTAATCACCATGAGATTAAATAAAACCACAGGAGAATGTCTTGTCTATTAAACTAGACAAATCACCCATGTTGCTATTACAAGGAAAACTGACAGCTATGACAACAGTAGCCATATTTCACTCACAAACACAGTTCTATTAATGTCTATATTAATCAATCAGTTTATTCCGCTTACAGTACATGCTGACAGGCTGGATAGACTTATTCCTGTAAACTGACGCACCACACACCATTTGAACTTATGGGAAACAAACCCTAATGACAAAACAGACAACTGTAGATAAATATACAGTATGTACAGTGTATAAACTGGCATTTAGTTAATGAAGACACCATAATGTGACAGGTTTGCTTTCAGAAATGGGACTTCAAGATTCAAGGGTTGGTTCAAGAGTCAATGACAAATAAGAGCGTCAACAAAGAGAAAGGACAAATCAATACATCTATATATCTACATCTATATATTTCCAAAGCTTGTGTATATTTATACATCGTCTAAAACAAGCTTTGGAAATCTCAAACATGGGAAATATGCACTTGCCCCTTAACAGAAAAGATCATTTTGCAACTAGGTCTGTGAATTTACAGTTATATACAATGGCTAAATCAAGCATTCTGGCCATGATTCTTCTAACTACATGTACAGCTGAGATTTAAAATCTCACATAAATCCTATAATTTGTAGATAATATTACCATTTCCTCACATCAAAGACAAACACATGTGGTGGTTTGGTTAACCAACATTAAGTTATTTTTTGAAGCAGCACCTTGAGATACCACAACAATTATCAATGTTTACTTTTAGAAAAATCCTGTTAAAATGTAATCACATTATGATACATTAGGCTTTTGTGAAATGTTTATTTGTACATCTCTCAATCATTGTACTGTTACATAATATGATATATGAATGATATAAACCAAACAAAATTTCATCTTACTAAGATACTACGTTTTTGCGAAGTAATCTGTTATACTGTTCTCATTGACTTTACAAGCGATCAGAATTGTAAAAATGTTAAATCTTATAAATATCATCAACTACACCAAACTGTATATTTTTGTTTAGGTTGCCTCTACATTAATTTGTGATGTTTTTCCCTCTCATTGAATATAAGCTCCATATTCTCTAATATCATACTATATGACCCATAAAAGTCTATATCAAACATGATTTAAACAACTTTACATCTAAAATGATACATAAGTTTTAATAGAACAATTAATGTAAGTGGCACTTTACATATCTGCTGTTAAATCCTCCAAAAATAGGTCCCATTACTTTCATTGTAAGTGCCTTTTTTTCTTTTTTTCAAGAAACAGAGTTTTTTAAAATTGAGATGTATACAGCATCTGAACGAAAAAATAAAAATCTGAATCTGAATAAATAAACTTTCCATTGATGTATGGTTTGTTAGGATAGGAAAATATCTGATAGAGATACAGCTATTTTAATATCTAGAATCTGAGGGTGCCAAAATATATATATATATATATTGAGAAAAATCGCTAAATGAAGTTCTTAGCGATGCATATTACTAATCAAAAATTAAGTTTTGATACATTTATGTTAGAAAATTTACAAAATATCTTCATGGAACATGATCTAATGTCCTACATTAATGATTTTAATAACCTAATGATTGTTGGCATTAGGGTTGGGTACCGAAACCCAATACGGCACCGGTACCCATGTGACCGGTATGTACCGGACCGAATCAGAACGCGAATTTCGGTGCCACTTAAATGCCTGAACTGTCGATTGAAATATTTGTCTTCTGGTGCTATGACACGGATGTAGAAGCATTGATTCATCAACATGCATGATCGCTAGTTAAATTTAAATACTGCATTCATGGGGTGTCGGAATGATCAGAACATTTTTTTACTGAATGAGAAAACTCGGGAAAGTCGGAAAGCTTTGATGATAGAAATCCAAGACATCTTTGTAGTTACTATCCATTTTCACATTTCGAATTAAAAGCACAAATCGTCTGGAAATGAGACCATCCGAGAAGCGCGTGAATGCTGCAACTATCGTTACACTTGCTCTGACTGCAGCAGGTGGTTTGCCGTTAGCTTAGCGAGCTACATTAAACACGTATAACTTAAAATGCCAAAAACTAAACATTCTAAAGTGTGGCTATATTTCACGAGAAATGATTCAGACACTGCGACGTGCAGCAAATGTTTTACAGCAGTTGCGTGTGAAGGGGAAAACGCGTCAAACCTCATGAAACATTTGATGGTATGTGGAATAAAGTTGAAAGCAGAGGGATGCACCGTGTTTGACAGTTTGCAGACATCAGCTGGAGAGGTGTCGTATTTTGCCAGAGACGGCAAATATGTGATGCGATCTAGGAAAAGCCAACACATGGTGAAATTTTACCTTTTTTTTAGGTTTTAACACCATATGAAAGCTGCGTTCAGGCCCCTTTCCAAAACTTTTATTTTTTACATAACCTACGTTATGGCTATCTTAGGTTGGCTGATAGCGATGATTTTCAGGAATGGGATTTTGAGAAAAACGGCTTGAAAGTGAGACGGCTTTCACTTTCACTTTACGGGTTTAACGAGAGCTGTCTGTCAAGTTAGGAGCGCTACTGCATCATTAGACAAACAGACTAACGTTTGTTTTCCGTTGATCACCCATTTTATGTTTAGTAAATAATGCAGCCTACTTTGTAGTAAAAGCGAGCGCAGCGCAACTGTTCGCGCACTGTGATAAAACAGACTGTCATCGGACGACTCCTCTTTAGTAACTTCATCATCCGATCCTTCATCTCTGGATGTGAAATAGCCCGCAACATCATTTAGGGCACTGACATCACCAAAACTGAGCAGACTGAGACGAGTAAGATCGGTTACGTGAGCAGCTGCAGTACTTTAGACGGCGTTGTTGTGCTCCGCCATCTCACGATATTAAAGTACGTAAGTAAGTAAGTAAATAAATAAATAAATAAATAAATTTGCTTGCCGTACTTTACACAGGACTGGTGGAGAATGTGAACTGATACGCCTTTACTAAATATGTTATGTGGTTTATTTTGATAGGTTAACTGTTTGGGAAAGCACCTCCGCAGCGCGTTCTTAACATAGGAGAAAGACAGTCATTTCTGCTTGCTGCAATAAATTTCTATTTTTCTGCACTAAACAAGTCAATTTCGAAGAGATATTTTCAGAGATGGTAGACAAGATGTTATAGAATAATAATTTAATGAAAAACGAATTTCCTGAAAACGTCCCACCGCTACATCCGACGGGTTTTCCCAGATCTCATCACATATAGTCATATTTCTGCAAAAGAATTTCTGAAATTTTAAGCTGTTAAATTATTGTAGTTGGGTTAGGTGGCTTAGGTTTTATTGTTGTTGCGTTTTGCATTGACTTAATAATGTATAGTACTACTTCTTTTTTTTTTTTCTTTTTTTTTTACTTTTAATACATTGTTCAATTTAAAGAACTTTTTTGTCCAATAAAAATATATTTTTGTGTCATCCACCACTTTGTGGCTTTTTCAAAGTATCGGTTCAGGCACCGTTTTGGCACCGGTACCGTTTTAAAAGTATCGATTTGGCACCGGTATCGAAAAAACCTCAAACGATACCCAACCCTAGTTGGCATAAAAGAAAAATCTATCATTTTGACCCATACAGTGTATTTTTGGCTATTGCTACAATTATACCTGTGCTACTTAAGACTGGTTTTGTGGTCCATGGTCACAAAAAAAAAAAACTGTGGGAATCAACATGCCACAAAGCTGTTGATTCAGCTTAACTTGTACTAAACCCAGAAAAGTCCTTTAAGCCCCTGTCATTAGATAATGTTGCTACAGGGCAGGATTAATCACATGGGCAACTGGATCCATATTCGGGGGGCAAAACGTCCACGTGACACCATGCAGGGTTGTAGATATTTGTTCAAATAGTGGGAAATGTGGCACACAGTGGCCAAAGACCATGACTAACTGTTTTATGACATACTTGTGCCTTGTCAGTCATGTTAGAACAAAGGAGGCTCATGCGCATTACAAGAAATCAGAAGACACAGACATTGCGTAATCTGCCACATTAAGCAGTTGTCGATTTTACATTAGCGTGATCCATGATGACGGTTCAAAATCAGAAAAAGTGCATCAACAATCTTTTCCTTCTTTATTTCCTTAATGCCGTCCTTCTGTTCCAGTTATTTTGAGTGGCACAAAAAGTGCCAAACTTATGTACCTTTCTCAAGGTCCTTACTGAGATCACTGCTCAGCAGGGGCTTATTCTGGAGATCCAAAGTTTTAATAATGCCCTGTCAGAAACAAGGAGTCGCAACTCGTGTAATTTGTCCTCCTCACGGTAACTTTTAACAGAGCCTATTTTTGGAGGGCTTCATACTTTTTCCTGGCACCGATGACAAGCTGTGCACTAATGAAATATTGAGATGCTACATTTTCCCAGACTGTTAATAAAATATGCATCATCCACGCTGAGCTGCAAATTGCTCTGTTCCTGCGCTGCATGGGGGAGAGGATAAGAATGTGAGGGAAAATCTTCTTAATGACAACAAAATGTACAGTTTACAATGTACACTAAATGGCTTAAAATTATTCTTTTTTCTACTGCACTGTGTCATTTAATTCCAGGTCAAACCATCATAACTGCTGTGTGTGGACGGATTTAATATCTGAGATCAATACAATAGCAAAGGCTCTGAAATGCTGTTTCATGATCAGCAATTAAACTCCCAATGGGGCAAAGATTCCAGAGTTCAATCCTGGACAGAGAATGTTATTTTTGGCAGAGACGAGAAACAGCTTCAAGCACATCAGGAAAACAATTATTTTCACACACTCCTTTGACCAAAGGGGATACAGACAGTAATGACACAGTATTACAGTATTTACACTGGTGGATATGGGGCAAGATGCAGTTCAATACAGTATAAAGCCTGTTGTATCATATTTGATACACAAATTTGTAAAGTGTCAAAACTATCAACATGATCAAAACTTTTAAGCAAGTAAAAGATCTTTTAGTATCATGAAAAATTCATCCATGTTGTGGTACACATGACTTTTTCCTGTGAAATTTTTACTGTTTTTTATAAATTAAACACAAGAATAAGTTATTAGTGGTCAATATCACTGTAGGGTGCCTTTTGGTGTCCTGTACATAAATAACTAATTTGCCATGATAACGTAACATAAAAATGACTGTGAAAGGGTGTGTTATATTAGTCTAAGATTTTATTTTCATAACAAAAGCATTACTTGGCTCTTTAGATATGTTTTCTAGATTTCTTAAGTTTTGTGTAGGAGGATGCGTGTTATTTTGCTATGTCCTATGCACTGCTCATTAAATTTAATTTAAAGAAGAATAGTCAGATCATAAAATTTTAAAATTTAATATGTTAATATTTTGTTGAATCGTTTGTTAATAAGAGATTAAATAAGAGATTTGAGTGTATTGATCATTTGGTAATAAAAACAATATTTTTATTTAATAAAAAAGAAAGAGTCTTCCCATGTCCCTTTAATGGTTGTCCACCCTGTCGTATTGGGGAAGCTGCCACTTCAAGAAAAGGCCTTCCCCTTTAGTGACATCTGGACAACAGATTTTTGTCTCTTCAGTAGCGGGAATTTCAACGGCTGAGATGAGTAAGTTGGTGACTTTTAAACTGACACATTTTCTTCGTATGAGAAGAAATTCTTACTTGCTTATGTCCACCCTGTCGGCATATGCCAGAAATGATTACACTACAGTATTTTTTTCGAAATATGTACATTTAAGTATACCAAATTCTCTTCAACAACCAGACTGACTATTTAGCTAGTCACAGTTTGCTGTAAGCTAATATGCTAAGCGAAGCTAAAAACATCCACCCTGTCGTGTTGGTCACTCATACCATTCATTTGTAGTTAATATTGCTAAAAACTAAAATGAATTGGGTGGAGGGGGGTATCAATGTGATTGAGAATGTAATAATATTGTTTATTATTATTATTATATATATATATATTTTTTTTAAGTTGAATAAATGTTTCATTGTCATATTTTGTCATGGTTTGTGTGTTTTGCTTTATGTGTCCACCCTGTTGTGTACTGGTTCACCCTGTCTTCTTGATATTTTAAAATAATATTTTTAAATAATAATTTAATCATATCTGTATTTATCCAAAGGTGTGGGGGCAATAACATGCAAACAAAAAACTGCATCCAAATATCACAGTTTTCTTCAAATAAGAAAAAAAAAAATACATGTGCAAATTTTATGCATTTCTTTAAAAATGCATGATTTACATTTTTTTATGTATTTATAATTTGAAAGCAAACAAATAACTCTGTTTAGGAATAGGACATCATACCTTTCAGAAAATATAATTTGCATCTTAATATTGCAATGAAAATGTATTTAACAGTAATATAAGGTGGACATATCTTACGGTTTATGCTTCAAATAATGGCCCATAATTATCTAAAAAAAAGCTAATATGTTTTCATAGTACTTGAGTGTCTTCTATTTATGACATGACATAAAGCGAATGGGAAATTAAAACCAAAATTTTTGAGTATTGTGAGGCCTGAAAGGCACTCTATGGTGATATTGACCCTAGTAATATTTCCAGATGAATACTTAGGACTGAAGCAACCAAACTGCATATTTTTGCTCAGTTTGGCCCTCTAAATAAAACTAAGTCGTATGAGCATGAGCTTCATATTCTCCTATATCATAGTATATGAGCCATAATAGCCTTCTGTCCAAAGGTTCAATAAACTCTTCCATTTGAAAAAGAGAAAAATATAGAAATAAATAAAACAAATTTTTCTGATTATTATGTCAGCACTTGCTTTACTTAGTAAATGTGTCATTGTAAACGATGCTGCTAAGAGCCACAGCTAATTCACTTGCTTAAGGAATACCAAATTCACCTCTCTAATCTGTGAGAAGCACTTTAAATGACATTTTTACGCATCTGAACGAATCTAAACTCAGCTTATACCTCATCAGTATCCTAAAAGGCATCTGATTCCAATGTTGTGTGAGAGAGGGTAAATCAGATCCCCTAAAAAGACGTAGCTGACCAATTTAGCACACACATCATGTGCTATTGACAAAATGCATGTATAACCAACAGGATTTCCACTATCGACTGCAGCCAAGAAGTGAAAATACCAAGGGAAATGGTGCCAGTTCATTATGCCTGACCTGTTCTTAGCAAATGAGAGAATTACGGGATACAGAGAAACAGTCCAATTCTGTTATCTCTGGCATGCACGTTGTCTAGAATGCTGCGGAGAGAGCCAGGGATGCTCTCTTTCCACAGAAATATCACAGGAGGATATGAGGCGAGAAACAGAGAGACAGATAAAGGATATTGACAGATTCTGTAATCCAATATTTAAACTTTCAACTTTAACTGTCAGGTCTATTGATCAATTCCTTATGGTTGGTCACTAAACAACATCAACAACCACAACAACAGGCAATAGCATTAACACAATAGTATGATCAACAGGAAACAATGGTGTTGAAGATAAATTATTTTAAAGGAGAAGTCCACTTCCAGAACAACAATTTACAAATAATTTGTCTGTTCTCAGTCGTGAAGAAATTAAGGTTTTTGAGGAAAGCATTTCAGGATTTTTCTCCATATAATGGACTTCACTGGTGCCCCGATTTTGAACTTCCAAAATGTAGTTTAAATGCAGCTTCAAAGGGCTCTAAACGATCCCAGCCAAGAAAGAAGGGTCTTATCTAGCAAAACGATCTGCCATTTTTTTTCGAAAAAAAAAACTTTTCAAGCACAAAAGCTCGTGTAGCACTAGCTCTGGCATGTGCGTCCACAACGCTACGTACTATTGAATCACGTCGAAAGGTCACGCGGAACGTAGGTGGAACTACAGACCCAGTGTTTACAAAGCGAACGCACAGAGACAAAGGAAGTGCAAGTAAGTCAAATGCTGTTTACAAACAAAAAGGTCCTCGACTGGGATCGTTTAGAGCCCTTTGAAGCTGCATTTAAACTAAATTTGGAAGTTTAAAATCAGGGCACCAATAAAGTCCATTATATGGACAAAAATCCTGAAATGCTTTCCTCAAAAACCATAATTTCTTTACGACTGAAGACATGAATATCTTGGATGACAAGGGAGTGAGTAAATCATTTGTAAATTGTTGTTCTGGAAGTGGACTTCTCCTTTAATATTTTATTGTGTTGTTTGCATAAATTGTTTGACTTTAGACATTTAAGGGATAAAATAATAATAATAAAAAAAAAGTAAAACTACTTATTCACTATTGGTGTTTAAACCTGTATTGCTTTCTTTCTTTTGTTAAATTAAAGACATTTAAAAATATAGGCCTATGTATACTTTTTATTCAAAAAAAGTCAATGGGGTCCAAAGATGTTTGACCCCTAATGTTCTCCGAAATTACACATTTTTTGTTCCATTTAGATTAGAATGATGTTGTGTAAACAATGACAGATTTTTTACTTTTGAGTGATCTGTTTCTTTATTTTATATTTTTATTTTTAAGATGAAATGCTTGACACTTACAATTTAATGGCATATAGTTTGTTAATATTAAATATGTAATTTAATGGTAGTTTAGACCGTGCAGAAAATGTATGCAATCTTAGCAACCAAACAGGTTAAGCCAAAATATTACTTGATTTAAGTTTGCCACATCATCTTCAAAGGCTATTTCATGGCAAACAAAGATTATACATTTAAAAAAAAAAAAAACAATAAAATTTATTTTTGAAAGAAACTGTAAATGTTTTCTGGGTCCATCTTATAAAACAAACTTATAAAATTGTCTTGATAATAACCTTTGTCTCATGACATTAAATATTGGGCAAACCAAAAGCACATGCTTCACCGTCAAGTGTGTCCCACAATGTTGACATTCTGGTGCTTCTTCACCAATCAATAAATAAGCATGAGTTAATCTAGCATGTCCAATACGACACCTTGTATACACAATTTGCCTAGATTTAAAGGAATAAATATGCAAAAATATTATTAAAATATTTATAATAATGTATATGTTTTATCATTGCACCATAATAAACAGACCAGGTTATCATTCAGATAGGCAGATTATAGATTTATAGATTTAGAATATAAAATTAATTTTCACATTAGATGGACAGATTGGACCCACAGTAGTATTTGCCTCCCATAGTGATCCAAAAACCTCACAACTACCCTATTCTATGGACTGCTATGCTTCTTTAAAAGATTACTAAATACTTTATGTAACAAAAAGAAAATCTATACGGTAAAAATAATCATTTTAACTCTGCCATGTGGTGTTGCACAATGTCACAGAAAAGCAAACAATAACAATTTCACAAAAAGTCAGCTGTTTGCAGTGGCATAACAACAGCTCTGCGCTCAGATTCGCACAGAAAGATTCGAAGACTCGATTCTTATTGACCTCGCTGCTATTGTACTGGTGTGGGCACACAAAAGCTTCATTCAGTATTTAACCAGCGGCAAATTCAGAAGACAAAATCACTGTGTGTGACTTTAACAGTCTTAATGGGGGGTTATACGCGATTTAAAAAGGCTTTCGCTTCTCGACTAGACTTTCTCTCGAGACGTCTATTACAGTGAACCACGAAACACCGACTACACCTCCCGTGAAGCTGCCACACACGCTCAGGCACCAAGTTTACGCGCTCGCCGTTCTTTACCTTTACAGGTTGCCTCTGGACAGTTCGGGGAAAACGAAGGGATGTGGATGGAAACGACCTTTATCCCGATTAGCCTCGGTGTGGATGCATTCAGAAGAAGGCGAAGGAAAATCCCGTTCAGCGTGCTCTTCGTTGTCCTCCCTGTTCTTCGTTCGCAGGCCCTATAGAAACTCCGCCGCAGCGCTCTCGCGCTCTCTCCCTGCTGCTCAACCCAGCGCTTGATGACGTCACAGCCGCCAGGGCTGGACTGCCCTGGGCGAACACGGTTCGGGACTCAAAAGCGATATAGACAATATGTAAGATCGCCATGTATTGCCAACTTAATTGTTTGCAATGTGTTTCTGTTTTCCCACCCAGACTCTCAACCAACCCAGGGACCCCCAGCAATCTTTAAAACACTTTATAATAACTTTAATTAACTGACACTGCTTAACTAAAAATAAGTTAGGGTTTAGTTAACAGTTTAGCTGACAGAAATGTAAATGTCAAAGAATTTAGGTGTACAGAGTTTTGCAAACCCTTAGAAGATGTTACAGTCATGGAAAGTGGCAGATGTAGGCCTAAAACTAAAATATGAGGGTTCGAAAGACTGAAATATGAGAAATGTGAATGTGGAAATGTTAACTTCACATTCATACTTTATATCAATAAGATTCTTAATGCTGTTTCAAAATAAATGCCATGTTACAGTATTTTTTCAGCTCTTTCTGCTGGCTAGTTGATCATTACTAAACTTTTTTTTCCATTTATGTTTACAGTAGTTCATTCAGGAATATTTTGCTTCACATGACATGGCAATAGTTTTGAGATTCTTAATGCTGTTTCAAAATAAATGCCACGTTACAGTATACAACCAGTGTTTTCCCCTCTCTTTCTGTACGCTATTTGGTTATTTTTACACATTGTTTTTATTCAGTTCAGTACAGGATTGAGGAATATGTTCATTTGTTCATTTACATTTTTAAGGCTTTGTTTTCCTAAAACAATATTGTAAACAGAAAACCAAATCTGTATTCAGCAATTGTTAAAAATTTTAAGGCATCTTTTTCCTCTAAACAATATTGTAAACACAAAGTCAAAACTGTATTCAGCAATTGTTTAAAATCTTAAGGCATCTTTTTCTCAAAATAATACTGTAAACACAAAACCACTGTATGTTACAGAATTGTTTAAAATCTTAGTAGTGTCAAATCGATTAATTGCAGTTAATCGCATCAAAAATAAAAGTGTTTTCGATGTGATCTTATATACATGTATATGTTCTTAAATGTATGTGTGTATATTTATTTATACATATAAACACACATTACGTAAACACAAACTTTTATTTTGGATGCGATTAATCATGATTAATCAAAATTAATCGATTCGACACCACTAAGATTTTTAAACAATTATGTAATATACAGTTTTGATTTTGTTTACAGCAGTAAATCTTGTTAATCTTTTACCTGAATATTTCTGCAATCAATGTAGATTTAAAGAAAATATTATGTTATGAACTTTAAAATACTTAGACTTGAACTGTTGTTTTTCATTTCGGTGTGATGAGTATTCAGTACTTCTGTATCCATTTGATAGCAAAGTTTGAAATATTCTACAGTTTTAAGAAAGTTTTTGTTTTTTTGTTTTTTTTTAATGATTTTGGGTTGTTGTGTTCATAATTTAAAAAAAAAAGCGTCTAAGTAAATTAGAAACTGTAAACATGTCACAGCAAATGTTTGTGAGAAAGAGGCCACATGATTAATGAAAATAGTGTTTGCTTTTACATGACCATCTGTTTTATGTCATGTTGTTGGCGTCTGTGTGCACATGATCATCCTTGACCTTGACTCTTTTTATGCAGGGATTCTCTCTGTACTGAAGGGAGTGTGTGTGTGTGTGTGTGTGTGTGTGTGGCTGGCAGCCCATATCCTATCCCTGATCAGCTCAGTGAGAGAGTGCAGTTAAAATGCTATTGACTGAGTGCAGTATTCCTGCTGCTGGCTCACAAGGGATGCCATAGTCATCAGAGAGATGAGCCTTTCAATATCATCTGAAGGACAGAAAACTGCTTTCTCTCACACACATACACACACACATACCAAAGCTGGCTGCTGACAATCCAAACAGCAAAATTTAGATGACAGGAAATCAATTAAAGCCAAATTATGATTTGTGAATATACCGGATGGAAACACTAAAAGGATTAATTCATGGCACTAGTCCAGGTTTGGCTGAGCCATGCAAAAGACACACACATCTTTCGGTTTACATATTCACAGTTTAGGAGCTGCGTTTGAGAGGTTAGATTTAAAACATTTCCAAAGAGTATGCAATTTCAGTGAATTCTTTTAAAGCAATAAAGCTACAAATTCCATGTTCCTTGGGTAAAAACTATCTCCTTTTCTCTCTCTCTGTACATATAGGCCAGTTGTTTTGTTGCATTTATAAAGCTCAGTAATTCAACCCTGTTACAAAAGTTATTGCAAGAAGAATATTTTCCCATAATTTATAGGAAATTGAATAACTACATACCATTGTAGTATTGAGTTCTTGATTTAGGCTATAGATTTGCAGTTATTTGGATTTATATTAGGGCCACAATGAGACATTCACCATTTGTTCTTGAGTTACTTCAGTGCTGAATTAGAACCAAATTCATACAAATTCTGCATTTGGGGTCATGCCTAACCTTAGAGAATTAATCTCTACATATTTCATCTTTTTTGTTGAAAAATAGCACCTCCTGCTGTCCAAAAGTAATGCCCAGAATTACACGTTTAAAGCTTTGCTTCAGAGGTCATGCAGTGCTTCATTTTTTTTTTTTCGCTAATGGTAGCTCACTGTGCGTTTTTGCAATGTTGAGTAATGTATCACAGACATATCTCACAAATACTTTCATAAAGAAAGTGTAGAGAGAGTTTAAATAAGAGATTCATTGTGCAGCGTTAGTAGAGACCCTCGTTGACTAATAGAACATTATGAGATCGCAACGAACTAAGATGAGTGACAGCTTTGAGCCTTGATTTTTAAAGGAGTTTGTAAATGAGAAATTGATTTAATACAAGTCAAATAAATAAGAAGTAAATATTAACTGACTTACATTGTCTGACTGTCACACTATTGCCTGATTTTGCTCTATTTTGTCATCAAAAGTAGTTTGAAACAAGTCACAACTGAGCCGATGCGCATCTCCATTCAAACACAGCGGTGTTTCGTTTACGAATGAACGTGCATTTTTCAATTTCCCTTTCATAAAGACAGTCACTTCCCTTATTCCTGAATGAATCAGCCATTGGAAAGAATCAAATGAATGAATGATTCAGTAATTAAATCAGCGACTGCCACCACCTACTTAATTTCATTTTTAAAGTATCTTTCCAGTAATTTAAATCATTTAATATTTCTATATTCAAAATTTTATATTTAAAACATTGATCTCAACATGCCACCTTGAGCCTCATTAAACATGAAAATTACCCTACAAGCCACTTTATTGTTCTTTTCTGTGCCACCTCTGTAGTACAAATTTAGTTTGTTAATAGTGATTTAATTTGATTGGTAACTTATTCTACTTGTTCCTATTCTGTTTTATAATTAGAAATGTTAAAAAGCTTATATATATATATATATATATATATATATATATATATACACACACACATATATATTATTATTTTTTTTTTTTTTTTAATTTGACATGCTTTTAATAAAGTTAGAAAAATAGCATTACAAAGGTAAAAACAAAATTCCTCTGTAAATCACTTTAAGGAGTCAAATATCACCCCGTAATGGGAAGGCTGTTTTTTTATCTGATATTTTGATTATTGATTAGAAGGTGTTTCTGAAATTTTGACTGTGCTCCTAATTTTTTAAGTTATAAAAGACTGGACAAAAAAGGTAAAAAAAAATAAATAAAAATAAATAAATAAATAAAGTATTATTGTATACAAGTCTTTAAAAATACTCTTTAAAAACATATTCCAGATGTTCTCAATTCCTAAAAATTTATTTTTAAACAAGAACAGGGCATATTTTTAAAAGTTTTTAAAAAAAATAAATAACAGAATAATAACTTGTGTGCAAAATCTTGGTGCTAAATGTGTCAAGTCCATGTGGTCACTTTCCTCACAAAAGATCTGCATATGTAGTGAGTAACAGTGAAATGACAGATGTGCGTATTAAGTCCGTTATCAGAGCAAGGATCAGCTGAAAGAGTCATGCCGATGTTAGTGTCTCAACTCTGGGCCAGCTCCAGTTTGTTTTCTGATGTTTTTGGTGCTTCAATTACTTCTCCACACATGAACTGCTCCTGCAACAAAACACATTGTATATTTTATGGGTTTAAATAAACTAACATGATTTTTGAACAGATTTCTCATAATGTATTCTTTAAAACAATTAAGGTCAAATGTTATGGGAGATCGAGTAGTCGCAGTAATAGAATACTCAAAGAAGGTATTTTTAAGCCTTTCTACAGAAATAAATGTGACCCTGGACCACAAAACCAGTCTTAAGTAGCACGGGTATATCTGTAGCAATAGCCAAAAATACACTGTATGGGTCAAAATGACCGATTTTTCTTTTATGCCAAAAAATCATTAGGATATTAAGTAAAGACCATGTTCCATGAAGATACTTTTCCATAAATATATCAAAACTAATTTTTTGATTAGTAATACGCATTGCTAAGAACTTAATTTCTCAATATTTTGTTTGTCTCATTTTTGTTTTTTTTTCACCCTCAGTTTCTAGATTTTCAAATTGTTGTATCTTGGCCAAATATTGCCCTGTCCTAACAACCAAATATCAATGGAAATTACTGACTTATTTATTCAGCTTTCAGATTATGTGTAAATCTCAATTTAAAAAATATTTTACACTTATGACTGGTTTTGTGGTCCAGGAACACAAATCAAAACACATAGAGTGACCAAGCCAAACATTATTTCTACAATAAAGCAAGAACACTGATAATCATATGGTTACCAGATATACTGCATAACAATGTAACTTGTTTTTAGACCAAGTTATCAAACATACAGCGCAAAACAAACAACCAAGCTTAGTTTTATATACAAATATCAGAACATACTAAACATCTTACCTTATCATAGATCACTTTTACTATAAGTGAGCAACTCGGACAGGTGGCTACTTCTTCACCACTTTCAAGATCCTCCTGTAAAGTAGAAGTAGTTTCCCCTTACCATAACAGTATTTACACAACAACGAATACAGAAATTTAAAAAATATAACTCTTCATATAAATGACACATAAATATAAACACACGCCTATACATATAAAGTCATAATGTCACGTTGACTGTCTAGATTCCGATGTTTCAATAGAAAAAACACTTGCCTTAGTTATCGCGAATCTGTCGCCACATGGGCAAGGGAAATAATATGTTTCTGTTTCTTCATCATATTCAAAATCTTCTATTTCAACCTCGTCGTGAAACACCGTCATTTTAAACTAGTTACTGCTTAAGCGCCCTCGACGCCGGTGCTGATTCAACATGCGCCCGCTGTGACATTAGTGGCGCACAATTTTGACGTAGTCAACCAGCGAATCACAACAAAGAGCTGTTCACAATTTAGCCACCTGGAGGAGACAAATTACACTTCTATCCACTTTTCGCTGCACAAGTCTCTTATAGGTAAAAGACAGTTAATAGCTCTTTGGCTGGTTGGCCAAAACTGGGGGTTTTAGTTCACGATGAAGATTCACACTGCAATCAATTATTATTCAGTGTACAGGCATGCAGACATTTCTCAACGTGAGTTGGTAGGATTGCTTTTATTTGAGTCATTAAGTTAGGTTATATTGGAATAGGAATAGCATACTTCTGTATTATCACACTTTATATATCTTAATTTGATGTATAGTGTGAAAAAGAATATGCAAAATATATACAAGAAACACCCTGAAGACATGTGCTAAAATACTGAGTATACTATTCCAATGTAATGCACTGTAATGTATTATGCATCCAATTGATTCAAACATATTTCTCTTTCAGTATTTCACATAGTTACAGTTATATAAAAAATGTAACCAGTAAACTGCAATACACATGTCCTGTAAGAAGTGTTAGTCTTTAATTCCAAATATATCCTTTCTCACAAGTCTCACATATCACATGTACCTAAGAATCTGGACCACATTTTTTGGCATCAAACACTTACATACTTGGCAACATGTTTTTTTACTCCTCCAGTGGAAAAATAAATAAATAAAAATCCCAAATTAGGTGAAAATCTAATGTTGTAATTGTTGGAAAGAACTTAGTATTAAATTATCGCTTGATTTTACGATTTCAAGCTTTCACTTACAGTTAAGTGAGTCTCCATGATATAACTGGAGTAAAGGCTCAGAGACAAGCATTCATTCTTGCAATGCAAATGGGATTAATTGGTCAAATAGATTTGAGAATAGTTCCCAAGAACTGGTTTCATGAGGCCACATGCAACAGTTACAGCGCCATGAAAAGTATTTGATATTAAATGCAAGATATTTGCCATTATTGCCTTATTTGAGAACTAGTTGCATATTATCAAACAAAATGCAAGACTGCACAAAGGGAAGTTAAGACACAGTGCAGCATTTTTATGTTTTATTTTCTTTTTTAAAGTCCAAGTAAGTAAAACCAAAATCTAAGGCTGTTTCCTGTTTCCGGATGCTGTCCACATACACACTGAAAAGAAAAGTGTAAATGCATTTCTGATCGGAATGTTATCTGATCAGTATTGATTGGATATTGTCATAGTTATGTTCAGTTATTTTCATGGACTTTCAGTTTGTATTCAGTTGTTCTTGCGTTACTTTGTTTGATTTTTTTCCTTTGTTGTCATGGTTTCTGATTTGATTATTCTTGAGTTCTTGAGGACAGCTGTGTTTCATTTATTAACCTTGTTTGTATCAGTGTTTAAGTTCTTCCTACTCCTGGGTTCAGTGCCCGGTCTCATGTTGATTGTGTTGTAGCTCTCAGTTGTTCTGTTTACCTTGGCATTTTGGTTTAAAGCTTGTGTGGATTACTGTTTAGGATTCTCTGCCTGCCTGTCTGTCCACAAGACATTGCAACAGATATCTGTGCAATGTAAATGCAATCTAGCCACTGTATCTGGATTCACAGATCCATGTCATATAATTTTCCACCCACTCTCTCTAATACATCTATCTGGACAAGTTAGATTTTCTAATGTGTTGCTAATGTGGACTGCTGATTAAAAAAAAGTTGGAATATAAACACAATTTTTGGTGATTAATTTGTATGAATTTGTTCAGTCTCATGGTTTCATGTAATCTGCTTGGTGGTGTTAAGGGTGAACCTTTTTGCTTAACAACTTTTTGTATGTTTTCATACAAATCAAATCACTTACACTACCAGTCAAAAGTTTTTTTTTTTTCTTTTTAAAGAAGTCGCTTCTACTCACCAAGCCTGCATTTATTTGATCCAAAGTACAGCGAAAGCAGTAATATTGTGAAATATTTTTACTATTTAAAATAACTGCTTTCTATTTGAATATATTTTAAAATGCAATTTATTCTTGTGATCAAAGCTAAATTTTCAGCATCATTATTCCAGTTTTCTTCTAATATGCTGATTTGCTGTTTAAGAAACTTCACCTGTGTCTTAATTAAGTTAATTGTAATCACCTGTCTTTATAAGTTGGTTTCAGTTCAGTGTTTGTCATCCGGTCTCGTCTATGTGTACGTGTGTTCCTGCCCTGTTTGTAGATTTATCTGTTTGGTATATATTAAAGACTTCTCAGTGCATTTCATCTTCGTGTTGTAAATTTCATCTCACATGTTGTGACAGAAGACCGGACCTATAAAAAAAAGTTGTTTGCGTGTTTACTCCACGTTTTATTTTTTGCTGGAGCAGGCGGACCACTCTCTCAAGGACCACACCGAGGACTTCTTGTTTCTGGCCAGCTACATGCACTACCTGGACAACTGCCTCTGCTGTTTCTATTTTGCTGGACTGAACACCATCACATGAGCGCAGTTGTCCAGGGAGGGTCCTCGAGAGAGCCTCATCGCCTTTATTGAGTGGGTGCTGGTGTCCTGGAGTCATCATTGACTGTGGACTGTGCGGACAATGACACCAGCCCCACTTAGGATCCAGAGCCCAGCCCACCATCATCCCGCTACGTGGAGCTGCCCAAGCCCACCGCAAACGAAGAGCCTAAGCCCGCTGTGACATATGAGCAATCGCAAAGGAGAGTGACGGAGCTGAGGATCGCCCCGGAACTAGAGCCCGTCTGATCAGGTGCGTGAGCCGGCAACGAAGCCTGCCACGGAGGAGATCACAGTGGGGCGTGAGGCCGCGAAAAGGAAGCCCTGCCCACTGCACTGCCACTGGGGGTGAGCAAACACTGGACTCTGGAGATTTAATTGACTTTGTTTGTGAGTTACCAATCCTTCTCTCATCATCATCTGAACTATTGAACTGGGAAGAAATCCCACCCAACCTCCCTCTCCCGCCTCCTCTCATTGACCGGTTTCTTGCCTCAATGCCCATTCTGCTAGATCCTGTCAGCCCCTCTGCTCACCCTCATCCTTGGACCTTGGTTATCGTCTTCCTCCCGGGAGTCCGTCCTGCACCAGAGCCTCCTCCGGCACTGACTTCCTGCCAGCCCTTCGCCATCCCCTGTCACCATCCCACATCCACTCCTTTGTCCTCCTCCTAAGTCTCCCTCCGTCCCTCCCTTTTTTCTCTATGGCATGAGGTCGCGCCTTCCAGAGGGGGGCAAACTGTCACACCCCTGAACACTTTGTATTGGTTTTTCCCTCTTGTGCCCATATATGGTTTTCCTGTTCCTGCCCTTATGTCATTATGAGTTAACCTTGTATCACATGTGTCTTAATTAAGTTCATTGTAATCACCTGTCTTTATAAGTTGGTTTCAGTTCAGTGTTTGTCGTCTGGTCTCGTCTATGTGTACATGTGTTTTGATTTCATTGACCTTCGTCTTCATGCTTCATGCTTGTCTTCATGCTTGTGACAATACCATTCAAAAGCTGTTTTCAGCATAATAATACTAATAATAAATGTTAATTGAGCAGCCAATCAGAATATTAGAATGATATCTAAAGGATCATGTGACTGGAGTAATGATGCTAAAAATTCAGCTTTGAAATCACAGGAATAAATTAGATTTTAAAAATATATAAAATTTTAAATAGTAAAAATATTTCAGACTTTTACTGTTTTTGCTTTACCTTGGATCAAATAAATGCAAGCTTGGTGAGCAGAAGAGATGTCTTTAAAAAAAAAAAAAATACTGTTCAAAAACTTTTGACTGGTAGTGTAAATTCATAAGAAAACTGGCACCTCATAAAATAGTAACATTTTCTCTTGAGAACGGGTTGATGATAGAGTTACTGGAGGGCTTTAGAAAGCGAAAACTCAAACACTAAAATTCACTTCCATTGTGTTGGCCACATTAGAAACATGTTGATCTGGTGGGTAACAGTCTTAATATATCCAAACTCATAAGTACATGAAGACAACTGGAAGAAACAGATGGGGGGAAAACTCTTGTTCCATTTTTTTAAACAAGTTCCATTCCAAAATTAAATAATATACAAAACACAGTAATATACATTAACACTTTCCCGTGGCAACAAGGAGAGACACGGGTCCTCAAAAGACTTTACTCTAATTTTCTGCACCTGGGATAGAATGTTTTGCTAAATATGTCCCAGATCTTCTGTGTACAGAGAACAGAAATAGAGAGGAGTTAAGGTGAAAAGAATAAGAAGGCATTCTGAAATAATTGCATAACTGGTGTCAGCAGGAATTTGTTTGTGAAGACCTGGAAAAACATCAAACGCTTGGTTAAAGACTTATTTAACAAAATGCTGTTAACTACAAAAGCAATGCTTGAGAATCTTAAAACTGGCATGTGTTTTTTTCAATTTAAAAGCACTTAAAGGTAATATGCTCAAGTAATGAACACAAGTTTGTCTTTGTGCATCGATTCAGCCAAATATTATGCCACCACTTTTTAGAGAGCAAGTCACAAACACAGACGCAAAAGTAGAGGGTCATTTGTGGTCGCTTTATTCTACTTTTTCTGAATTCGTTTGTTGGTTTGTTTTTGGAGCCAGTTTATTAATACTACTGTGGTAAATACTCCGGGTGACCTTTTACACAACAAATAAGTTATGATGCAAAGACTTATAATGAAAGATTTGTCATTGGCCTTGTATTTATCATTAGAAACCTGCTTAAATCTTTCAGTGAGTGTAGAATTTTTTTCACATGCTGTTATCTGTAGTTTTGACTTTTGACATTTTAATTCTGTCATGTGTCCTGGTTGACAATTAAGCACTTGTACTTGTTAAAGTCAGCATATACTGACCCCCATATAATTCAATATGTGGACACAGAACAGCAAGGAACTAGTTAATGTAATTTCATTAGTAAGTTAATGTTTCTGTAATAAACATTCATATGGTACTTTAAAATGAAAGGGCAGAACATGGTGTGCTTTAAAGTTACCTCATGGGTTAGAAGATCTTAGATCAATGACAACATGTAACTTAACTGGTAGTCATTTGTCTGAGATCATGTATCAAACCAAGCTGTTAAAAGATAAAAATGCTGTGTGAGAATTAGTTTCTGATAAATAATTCTGAAAAGATTAAAATCTATATTTATGGACATTAAGGACAGCGCTCATGTTGCTTAGATCTATTTTAAAGACTCACAAATGTGAACATGGAAAAATATGCATAAGCCTAAATGTGTTTCTTTCAAAAGTCTCATGACACTCTAAAGTTTCAGAAAAAAAGGAATGTCATGAGCATCTAAACCTTTCCTAACTTAATTTGCATTGACTCCAGACAGTGTTTATGGTACTTTGCAAGACCCAGTAGCCAATGGGGAAAATTGACTCTAATGATGTTATGCTACGTACGTAAAACGTATCAAGCTAATTGCAGCTTGCTGTGTTAGGTTGTAGCTGTGGAATTTTGTACAGTCATGGAGAGATTTGGATATTGTTGCTGGACTCCAGTGGTCTCTTACACAGAGCTTCTACGGGGGTCCGTTTCATGCGTCAGAGACCTCTTGTATGTGCTGCCTCTGATGAGTAGCAACATTATGTTCCAAAATAAAAGATAATACAGTTGTTGCAAACCTCGGTTGCCCCAGCAGCAGATCACAGATGGTGATTCAGAGCACAATGTGCATAATGTGCATAATGTGATTTAAAAACATCAGTTATCATAAATTAATTCGTAAAAATTGGATTTTCAAAAATAGACTGCAAAATTGGATAAAAAGATTTTTATGCCTTGTATAAATCATTCAAATAGAAATGGACAAAGTTTGCACTGTTAGTACGCAGTGGTGGTTGGACTTCTGAATTAATTGCTTTCAGGTGATTTTAGATGGCATATTTAGATGCGTACTCCATATAACCTTAAAAGTCTTTAAAAGGAAACTTCTGTAAGAAACGTGTGACATTCCTTAGCATAAAAGAGTGTAGCATAGAAATAGCTACATATGCAGCTACAATGCAATCAAAGATCTTTATTGCAATCAAAGATTTTTAAGTTCTTAAAATAACAAATTTTACAATAGTTTTTTTTTCTTAGTATATATAAAAAACCTATAAAGAACCATTTGTGCAATGGAAAGGATTTAAAGGATTTGTTCACTTTAAAAATGTTCCAGATAATTTGCTCACCCCCATGTCATCCAAGATGTTTATGTCTGTCTTTCTTCAGTCGCAAAAACATTTTTGAGGAAACCATTCCAGGATTTTTCCCCATATCGTGGACTTCTCGTGGGTTCTCAACAGCTTGAACTTCCAAACTGCAGTTTCAATGCAGCTTCAAAGAGCTCTACACGATCCTAGCTGTGGACTAATGGTCTTATCTAGTTAAACGATTGGTCATTTTCTTTTTTTTTTTTTTTAATTTTAATGTATATGCAACCCCAATTCCAGAAAAGTTGGAACGTTTCGTGAAATGCCATAAAATCAAGAATATATTATCAGTTCATTCTCTTTAACCTTTATTTATTTGACTAAAGTACAAAGAAAAAAAAATCCAATATTTTCAGTGGCCAAATTTTAATTTTATTTTGCACATTTTATTTTTATTTTCATGGCTTCAATACACTCCAAAAAAAGATGGGATAGAGAGATGTAAAGGGGTCATCGGATGCTAAGTTCACTTTTACATGTTGTTTGAACATTAATGTGTGTTGGCAGTGTATGTACACATCTACCCTATAATGATAAAAATCGATGCTGTGGATTTTAATTAATTTGTAAAAATAATATCCCCTTTTTTAAATCGAGCCATTCTCAGATGCCTGTCAGTGTGGCCTGTCGGTGTGGCTGCTCCCATGATAGTTGATTGACATGAGCGTCTTACCTCAGACCTGTCAGCTGTAACAGTCCGACCTCCGTGGTTTCGATGCTGGAGCAGGGATGTAAGTTAGACAAGAATATCTCAGATTGAGGTGTTATGTTGCTGGATGTAATAATGAACAGAGTGGTCGTCATTTACTCCCCAAATCTGAGCTGCTGAAGATGCAGTGGATTACGTTTGTTTGTGAAGGGAATGCACCTCCCGATCTACATATATCTATCTATGTTTGCGAGAATCATTCATGATTCAGCTTCACTTACAGCAGAAGTGAGTATCCACCTTATTTTTCAGTGCGGAAGTAAGCTGTTTACTGGTAATGTGTTAGACGTCCGGTTCATAATCTGCCATAGGGAAATAACGAGAAGAATACTGAAGTGCAGTAAAGGGTAAAACAGTTTGCACTACAAACCAGTGTGTTCATAATTAAGATAATACATTAAAATAATATGGTAAGACACAACAGTTTGCAATGTCAAGCAAAAAGTACAATGGCTGCACTCACTCTTACGGGAACAATAAGGTGGATAATGAGTTATTTTTGTTTTGTTTTGTTTTTTTTAAGAATCTTTGTGATCGCCTTTTCTAATAATGTGCTAGTTAGCAAGTTTAGCGGCTAAACACGGCTAAAGTAAACGGGCTCGTCACTCCACAAAGAGAAGAAAGGGGTGGGGTGAGCAGAGCTCATTAACATTTAAAGCAACCTCAACCAGAACAGGATGATTTTTGCAGAGCTGATTTTGGCAAGGTAAAAAAGGTGTTACTTACACTACCATTGAGAAATTTTAACCAAAGCATGTTATAGACTTTTCATTAAGACCCTAAAGAGCCATATCAACTTGTGGAAAATGGGCATCCGATGACCCCTTTAACACTGTGCCACATCAACTTTCCCTTTTAATTACAATGTAATTGTTTGGGAATTGAGGGATTTAATTATATTTATATTTTATATTTATAATTATATTTAACACCGCAGCCTGACAGTTTCTTATGCAATGCCGTCTGAAGGCTCAAAGGTCATGCACATTCACCTGAGGAGTCTTGCCCTACACAGACTGACATTTCTCTGGATTCCCTGAATCTTTTCACAATATTATGTGTGGTAGTTGGTGAAAGACCTAAATTCTTTGTGATTTCCTATTAAGAAATGTGATTTTTGATTTGTTAGACACTTTTGTCATGAAATTTGCCACATATGAGAAATGATCCACTTTGCTTGCAAAGACTGAAATGCTCTTTTTATACCCAAACATGATATCTTCACCTATTTCCATTTCACCTGTTTACTGTGAACTATTTAAAAAGTTTAATTTAAATATTCTATAACCTTTTCACTTTTATTTTGCCTCTGTCACAACTTTTTGGAGGGTGTTGCAGCCATGAAAATCTAAATTTGGTTATATTTACAAAATAAAATTAAAAGTTGGCCACTGAAAACACTGGAAAAATTTTCTATGTACTTTTGTCAATTAAATAAAGGTTAAAGAGATTGAACAGATAACATATTCTTGATTTTATGGCATTTCACGAAACGTCCCAACTCTTTTGGAATTGGGGTTGTACTTAACCACAAAGACATCCACAATTTGGAGAAAAATCATGAAATGTTTCCTCAAAAAACTTAATTACTTTTCAAATGAAGAAAGAAAGAAAGACATGAACATCTTGGATGATATTTTTTGGCCTTTTTAGATGATAGGACAGTGGAGATTGACAGGAAAGTATTGGGTGGAGAGAAGGGGAGTAGGATCAGCAAAGGACCCTGGGTCAGGACTCAAACCCAGGTCAGCCAGAGGCACAGTTGTCCTATATGTCAGTGCACTAACCACATGACTACAGGCACTGACTAGGAGTTAGAGTCTTTACTGTGTAAGTGAACTAATCCGTTAAAGGTTCTTTATGGAACCAGCCAATAAATATTTTTAAGAGTGTATAGACAGCATTAATGTTCTCAAAAGAGCTCATCTTGTTTTAGGAACCAGGGTTAAACAAAACTCATATATGCTCTGAATTGATCTACACCTAAGGCCAGGTATTTTATGGAGAGATGCTATAGGCCAAATCACACTGTACTATAAAAGGAAATCATATCCCAACATTAACACATCTTTTTTAGCTGCGTACACTGTTGTCAGATCTGGCAGGGCAGGTTGATTTACAGCCAGTGTGATGGCCCAGGAGGATCAGTGCTGACCTTATAGAGCTTGAGCTGTACCTCTCATACTGTAATCTAGACAGTTGCTGGATTTATCCAAAGCCTTATCACTGGGCAGAGAGGCTGGCATGGCATCAGCGAGGTGTGTGGCACTGCCAGCCCTGCGTACGTGTGATAATCAGCTTGGCCTGTGCACTTATGGTGGCATCCATGGTTCTGTCCTCACATTCTCGTGTTGTATTGATGGTATGAACTATCAACACTGTGAGGCCCAAGAAGCTGGGTTTCCCTCTAGTCTGCAGTTGGAACAATCAGCTAGAAATACTTAAATGGTTGTCACTGAAATTAATATCTCTCTGATTGCTTTGAGACATTGAGACTATATTTGGCCAGAGTATCTGACATTGTCTTCCGTTCAAGTTCAAATCAGACAGAAGTATGCATTAAGACAATGTGATGTATTTTAAATGACACTAATTTTCCACTGCAAAACCACTTCTGTTTTGGTGTTTGCATTGTCAGAATAACTGTCTGCTGCTTGTTTTGTCAGTGGTGCCTTTTATTAGACAGGGATGGCATAATATCTTTTAGATTGTGTAATAATCATTAATCCTGTCAGTTTTGTTGCACAAAAAGTGTGCATGAAGGAAATGCACCACAAAAAAATCATTAGCAGTACAGAATGGTTATGGTTTTTGTGTGGTCTAATTATAATCTATTTCCTTTGGAAATAACAGTCACAGCCAGGGATAAATGACGCCTCCATTAGCAATCTGATCATGGGAATTCAAGTGTTAACTGATGACTGGCATAAGATTTCAGCTCCTTAGCCATAAGGAAATCTTAGTACCCATGGGAGTGACAGATGAGAATGGATAAAGTTTGGAGCAAACAGGTGTTGGGACTCACCATCTCATTGTAAACCATCAGCCCTAGTGACTAAGCAACTGTAGAGTATCACACACAGACCTTTGATCATACTGTGGCCAGAAGGATGGGGACGAGCCAGGGTGGGGCAGAGGAATCCAAAGGACATGATGGAAAGCCAAAACCTACAAAACTTACTGTTTTCTTTGCAAATATTCAGGCATATATACAACATTCTGTGTGGGTATACCATAAGAAAAAAATCTTGCACCAGCAATGCAAAGGCCATAAATTCAGTTCCTAAGGAATGAATGAAGCGAATGGTTAAAACTTCTTCTTAAATGGTTCTCATACTTTTAAGACCACCCGGTCACCATCTTAACAAAAGCCATAGAAAGTCCAAGGATGGCATGACCTTAAATTTGAGACACAGCTACATATAGCGCAAGAACTTGGTTCAAAGATTTAAAGGGGTTCTATTATGCTTTTTCACTTTTTGAATTTTAGTCAGTGTGTGGTGTGTATGTTTGGGCATAAAAAAGATCTACAAAGTTACAAATCTCAAAGTCCACTCTAAAGGGAGATATTTTGTTTTTTAAAAAATCCCTTTTCAAGAACTACAACGAACAGCTCCTTTGGAGCTTTGTTTTCTGGGTGTTATGATGTCACAAAGCATGTTCGAATGGTTGGGGGGTGGGTAGGGAGGAGGTGGGGGATTAGCCTAACTTTAGCGATGCAGTGTGGAGAGCTGCTTCTGGGACGCTTCAACAAGCCAGTATAAACTGCTAGTATAAACACAGGCATTAACTAGAGTGGCGATCAGCTCCCGTGGCCTCATCAGAGCTGTAACATACCACAGATGTGTGTGGTAAGAGATTTATTAATCATACAGTGTAGATAGATTCACTTATAACATTTTTTTTTTTTTTAAATGCATAAACTTGCACTAGACTAGGCTAGGCTAATCAGTGATGATGTTCTTTGATACTGTTAATGTTCTTTGCTCGTTTTCTGTAGCTGCTTTTTGAATAGCTAAGGAAATGTAAGCATTACAATTAGTAACTTATAATGTTTTAATTCAATTGTTGTCCTGTTAAATACAAATTAAGTCATTTAAAAATATTTGGTTGATTTTAACCTTATGCTGGAGCTGGTTTCGGACAATGAAACTAAGTATGTAAATAATTCAATAAATTAGCACAATGATATCATGTATCGGCGATCTCGCAGGCTTACGATAGGACCCAACACTACTGTAGCATCAACTATACCTTAATACATCCTTAACTATAATGGAGCAGACGGAACTTGCTGCTTTGGCAAGGGGCGTGGCAGTACTTAAACACCGTCTAAGCTGTTCGCCAATCACAACGCAGTGGGACAGCTAACCAATCACAACACATTTTGTTTTTCGGAAGGCGGGCCTTCATCAAACCTGGAACTAATCAAGCCATTTGTGCCAGGAGCCATTTGTGGGGAGAAAGGTATTATAATAATGTAACTTGTGTAAAAAATAATGCGTTTTTCAAACCACCAAGCATGATAGCATGTTCTAGTACACCCCCAAAACAAAATCAAGACTTTGTATAAGTGCATAAATAGAAATGCAAATGTAATATCTTGCATGTGGAATGAAAGAGACAGCATAGATGATTTTCAGGGCATGAATGACTGAAATAAGATGGTGCTTGTCTAAAATTCAAGACAGTGGGTATCCCAGTGGCATCCCAACATAAACTTTAGAAGCAACAGAACTTCCTTTATCATCC
This sequence comes from Labeo rohita, assembly GCF_022985175.1. Lineage (NCBI taxonomy): Eukaryota > Metazoa > Chordata > Actinopteri > Cypriniformes > Cyprinidae > Labeo > Labeo rohita. The sequence goes on along the minus strand of NC_066874.1, from coordinate 10,375,543 downwards.
AGCATGGTATTATTGGTGGAATTGTATGAAAACATTAAAAAGTATTGTTGGTTATCATCCAAGGCTGTGTTTCACAAAAGCATCATAAGCCTCAGTACATCATAGACCTATTGACACCAATGGAACTATGACCAACTTAGGCTTACAATGCTTTTGGCAAACACAGCCCTGGTCTAAGATGGTCTTTACAGTTTAAAAGACAACTTTAGGATGTGAATGTGAGTTTCCTATATGTTGTAATGATTAAATTCACATTACACCGAATTGGTACAAATGAACGTGCACTGTGAAGTACTGGCTTAGTAGTGCCTATGTATTTATAGTTCCTGATAAAGTGTCCAACCCATTTCAATCACCCCATTGCCCCTTCCAAAGGGCGGGTAATCCAATAAAGAGGAGGACAGGAGCCGCTCCTCCATCGCTCTTTCAAGAACCAAAGACGCATAGCACAGCACATCACATCACTGCACAGGACAGGCAAGTAGGGCTTCTCTTCTCTTCTCTTCTCTTCTCTTCTCTTCTCTTCTCTTCTCTTCTCTTCTCTTCTCTTCTCTTCTCTTCTCATTTCTGAGTTTTATAGCTATATGCTTTTTAAAGATTTCACCTTTTTCCCCACACTAATTCCACCAGCTTTTGCCTGTTGCTTTATATTAGCATCTAAAAAGCTGCACTGAAGCTGAAATCTGCAACTTCTCAATCTGCACTAAAACTAGATTTTTTTTTCTAAAAAAAAAAAAAACATCTGCACCACAATATTAGTATCACTCTCTTTTTAATATAATATTAATATTAATTATTCCAATGCATAAACAGTTGTTTCACATTCTATCTATCCTGAAGAATTCCATTCTGAATTCTATTCTATTCTGAAGAATTTTAAACTATTTTTTTGACTGTCCATGTACAGATGGTTTACTTTCAGACAAATACTTTTCTGTGCTCTATATTTTACTTATATTGGTTATTTATTATGACACATTAGAGATGGAACAGTGAAAAGTGGTGTGGAAAGTATTTTAAAACTGTCGATTATAAAATGTTTATTAAAGCATAAATGAGTATTTGTATTTTGTCTGTATTTTTTAAATGGATGTAGTCTCCATCCTCTAGGTTTGAGATTTATACCTCAAGCAGAGTTTTAGTACTGGCAGAGTTTTACCAGAGATTCAAGCAGAGTTTTAGTTTCAGGCAGAGTTTTAGTACTGGTATTTAGTACTTTTTTTATTTCCTAGTTGGTATGGGTGTAAATAAATGTGTCAGGCATCTCCATAGCCACCTGTCATTCCTTTATCCAGTTATGGATGAAGGGTTCCACTTCTTGTAGTCTTTAATTAGCTGCACATTTCACTTTATCACTCTTGGTTTAATTGGAAATGAGAGGGTTGGTTTGAGGCTTCCTTATGGTTCAAAATTAATTCAAATGACTCAAAAGATTCTCCAGCTAAGCTCCTTGTTTGAGACAAAGGAGACTGAGGGAGACATGTCTCTTTACTGATAGTAAGGGACACACTGGGGACAGCTGGAACCACTGAGACTTGTCTTGATCTGGTGCCCAGTGTTGGTGCCAGCCAGCCAGGCTGAGGACACATCAAAGAATCCATTCAGATACAACAGTGTGATCTGACAAGTGTTTACAGTGCAGATTTAGCTAACTCCATTACCTTTCTACGGGAGACACACAGTACATAAAGGAGTCAATCAAGTTTATTTAAAGGTCAAAATGACCTCGAAACACTTTCACCACAGTGCATGATTTGTAAACTAAGATTAATCACATTTGCATTACATAAGTAGCTGTATGGACTAGCTGGATGGCTTATTTGACATTGTAAACTTGCTCTGCGGCTCACCTGGTAGGCTTACAGTTTTGCACTTGAGATTTGAAAAACAAATCACGACACTTGATGAAGAGCTCAACAAATTGGTTAACCATTGGTTAGGTTTAGAGCAGACTTTAATATATTAGCCACTCACTAGACATTTTATTTCCAAACTCTTAAGAAACTTCTTGTTGTTTACTGAACTGACTATGCCAGATAAGGTTTATAGAGAAGTTTTTGCATCTCTATAAGCCACAAGTTTGTGTGGAGCTCACAATGGGTAAGCATTGTGTGCACAAAAGCCAGTCTGGACACAGTTCTGAGGGATAATGCAGGAATATTAGCAGGGCTTTACTGAGGGAGACACAGCAGCTGGGACTAATACACTGGCACGCCTTCCGCTCTTGCTTTAGAACATTTGCGTCATAAAGTTAGCCTTTATCTAGCAGATGTTAAGCACTGGGATTATAGGCCTACAAGTTAAGTTTCATACTTAACAATGCCATTTTCAATGACCCCCTCAGCCTGTCTGCACCATTTAAAACATGTTTTTAAGAACTTTGCTTTTACATGCTTTTAGGAACTTTTTAAATCCAAGATGACTGAACGCTATGATTGCCACTACTGCAAGGAGTCTTTGTTTGGGAAGAAGTATGTTCTGCGTGATGAAAATCCATACTGTGTGAAGTGCTATGAGAGCCTCTACTCCAACACCTGTGAGGAGTGCAAGAAACCCATTGGCTGCGACAGCAGAGTATGTTAATCTTCATATTTTCTACTTTTGCATACAAAAAAAAAATAAAATATATAAGAGTCCAAATGCACTACAAATGCACATTCAGTATCATTAAATCTACTTCTTTTTCAAGAGTGCTCCAACTTAAATAGCAGAAATGATCTAGAAATATGCACTTTTCCATTACTTCCATTAAATGACTGTTCTAGCGGACTGTGCACTATATTACCAGTGTTGGGAAGGTTACTTTGGAAATGTAATAGGTTACAGATTACAAGTTACTTGATTTAAAATGTAATAAGTAGTGTAACTTTTCAATTACTTTGTTAAAGTAATGTAACTTATTACTTTTAATTACTTTTTGATTACTCTTCTAAATTTCTAATATTTTCAACTGCTAATCATTTTGAAACATTTAAACCAGGCAAAGTTAACCCTATAGTAGCACTCAACACTGATTACTGTCAGACTTTCAAAATCCTTTATCACTTAAATTAAAATTATAAGTAAGCGATAATATATATCTTTATTTTGCGATAACAACTGGCTGAATGTACATTTATCTCACTTATTACACAGCTGCTTGATAGATTATTTAGATGTTTCGTGTTAATTATTAGACACAAAACACTGATCTGAGTTGAAATATTTGAACACAAAGCTTCCATGAATAAACCAGTTGCTAGAAAATGGCAAGTTCAAACTAGACATTTTATGGATACAGTGCAGTCATACCAGTTTTCTTACACAACATTTCACCACATAAATAATTAAGTAGTAGTACCAGTTTGTTAGTTATCTTATAATCCATTACTATGTACAAAAAAAAAAAAAAAAAAAAGGCAGCAGCTGCGTTGTATGACACAATAGAGCAAGTCCACGATACCAGGATGGCAGAATTAAGAAATTGTCCACATAATATTGAATTAAGCTTTAATATTTTATTAGCTAACCAAACGCAAAGCTTCCGCCAAGAAAAATTATCAAGCATATAGCACTGACTTAAGTTGCCCCAAAATAGTCTGAGCTGTGTAATAATTTCATTTAAAGCACAGCTACCACAAATTCTTAAAAAGACTTTTTTTTTTTTCTTTTTACTTATATTTTTGGGCTTTTTATGCCTTTTACTGTGATAAGACAGTAGAGAGATGACAGAAAAGAGCTGGGAGGAGAGAGGGGAGCGGGATCGGCAAAGGACCTCGAGACAGGAATCGAACTCGCGTCACCGTGAGCGCAGTTGCGCTATATGTCATAACAAGATCATAACATACATTACATCATAACAAGAAATAGTTTAATAGCTATGATACTGGGCTTGAAATCAAATGTTTGCATAGTTATGACAGAAAACACTAGCATCTAACAATGCATTGGAAAAACAATCTTAAAAAATAAAGTTTATGCATAAACCCAAATAGGAAATAAAACAGTAATCGAATAAGCATGTGTCCTATTCTGTGTCCTAAACTTCTGAAACATTGGTGACTCATTTTAGAGCAGTCAATGCAATTTAAAAGAAGTCAATTAAATCTGTAAGTGGGGGTGGGTGTGTGGAAAAATTCAGATGTAATCCCCTTTGTAATCACTGGCATTTTTCAAAAGTAACTGTAATTTAATTACATATTTTTTCTCAGTAACTGTAACTAATTACAATTACATTTATTTTGTAATTAAATTACGTAATTCCGTTACATGTAACTAGTTACTCCCCAACACTGTATATTACTCAGAACTCAGTATCCGGAGCGAGATGGCTAGCACTGGCTATTTGACCATTTTTATTTAGTAACACTGTACACAATGATTTAGAGCTTTGTGTGACCACTTGAAAGCTGAGAGATCACCAGGAGAGCGGTAGGGAATCGTGGAGAATGAATGCCAGCTCATGCACTCTGGATTGAACCCAGCAGGAAATCAGTGCTGGGGAGTGAGTCCAAAACCAAACAAAGAAACCAGATGAGCTTTTCTGGAATTACCTGCACTCATTCACCTTGGTAATGGACACGCTGACCTCCATTGCCATTTCAAAGATAAATTTAAACTTTTTATACACTTTACTTACTATAAACATTACAGATAAAACATGTCATTTCAACAAAAACATTTCAGTTTTTTTTTTTTTTTTTTTAAGGTAATTTATATTATAATAGGTACCTTTTACATTATCCAGTTCCAATTCATTGGACATAATGAACTAACAGTGGACAGCAGAACTGTTCAGCCTTAAATAATGTAGAAATTAATATTTACCAAGATTAATATATTCTGTAAAGGTATTGTAAAGGCAAACATCACTATACTTTTCATACATTAAATAGATTCAAAAATGAAAATTCTGTCATCTTTTACTCATCCTTCTCCATTCCAAACCATTAAATAAGACTCCCATTCGTCTCCAGGAGCACAAATTATGTAAATATATTTGTAAAGGTCATTTTGAAATCACATTGAAAGTCCACACAACCAAAATTACGATACAAAAAGACATATGTGTATTTATCAATGTTTATGAATAAAAGCCTAAATTAAAGCACTTTAGAAAAATGTACAAAAGTTGTCACTGATTGCGCTACCCTTTGAAAAGATACTAATATGTACCGTTAAGGTACTAATATGTACACTTTTGTGTATCTTTAATGTACAAATTTGAGCCTGGACCACAAAACCAGTCATAAGTAGTACGGGTATATTTATATTCAAAAATACATTGTATATGTCAAAATAATTGATTTTTGTTTTATGCCAAAAATTATATATTAAGTAAATATTAAGTAAACATCATGTTCCATTAAAATATTTTGTAAATTTCCTACCGTAAATTTATCAAAACTTAATTTTTGATTAGTAATATGCATTGCTAAGAACTTAATTTGGACAACTTTAAAGGCGATTTTTTTTTCAATATTTTGATTTTTAAGCACCATTAGATTCCAGATTTTCAAATAGTTGTATCTCTGCCAAATATTTTTCTTTCCTAACAAACCATACATCAATGGAAAGCTTATATATTCAGCTTCAGATGATACATACATTTCAATTTTAAAAAATTGACCCTTATGTCTGGTTCACAAATATGCACCTTTCATGGGTAAATAGGGTACAACGGTGTACCTTTTGAAAAAGGACTGCGCTTTTTTACTCTTTTTCTCAGTGTTACAGTGTCTTTTTGAAGCATTAATATTTTGGTTGCGTGGACTTTTAATAGACGAACAAAAACGATAAATGTGTGTGGAAGTCTTATGGGATTGGAATGACAGAAAACTGATGAAGATGAGGATATAACAGGAAATTTTTCATTTTTAGCTACTCCTTTAAAATCTATGCTATGGACCTGTACTTTAGAGGTAAATCATACTTCAAGTGTGCTATTGCACAATCATATTGAATTTATTTATTTTTTTATTCCAGATGATGAAATGGGTGAAAAATCCCACCACTGCACCATGTTTCATGCTAAAAAAAAAAAAAAGTGTTATGGTAAATGTTATAGAAGATATACAAGAACCATATAGTTACAATGTTACTTTAGAAATACATTCCCTGCCGACTGCTTCTGTGACTTTCTGTCATTAGTGTCACATTACATGGTCATTAGTCCTGATGAGGAGGCTGTCACCAGTCTGGAGGACAGGCCTGGGGTGGGGCCACATCTGTGTGGCCCGTCCTTGGCCCAGTTAGCTGCTATTCCCCCCTCTAGTCACAGGCAATCAGAATGACCTCATAGCACCTTGGGCCAGCTATTTAACAAGCACATACAATTTCTCTCTTTCCAAATTGGTGGATAATTAAAGCACTGGTGTCATAGGCTCATCCCAAGGCAATGTGTGCTCACAGCCCAGGACAGATTCTCACTAACATACTCCGATTGGCAGATCACACTGCGATTGGTCACAGAAACCAGCACCTGCGTCTCTCATTGGCGAGCGACCTGCTGTGAAGCTGACATTGAGGAACCCTTTACCCTCCCGCTCTCCCTAATTAGCTGTTCAAAGGCTAAGGCCAAGCACTGAGGCCAAGCACACTCTCCCTTAAATCCGAGTTTAATGCATGTGAGACAATGTAGGTTCAAACTGTCCTTACCAATATGCGTTTGTCCCCAGGATCTGTCTTATAAGGACCGTCACTGGCACGATGACTGCTTCCACTGCTTTAAATGTCACCGTTCTTTGGTGGACAAACCGTTCTCCACCAAGGACGAGCAGCTACTATGTACCGAGTGCTACTCCAATGAGTATTCCTCTAAATGTTTTGAGTGCAAAAAGACCATAATGCCAGGTAAGTAAAACATTTGCTTAATCTGTTCTTTACACATCTACTTCAGAAACAGAATGATACATTAAGATTCATACGTTTGTAGTGTTGGACAGCAGCTAATGACATAACAACAATAGTTAACTTTACTATGGGAGAGCTGAGAAACTGAATGAATCAATTTAAAGGGATAGTTCACCCAAAAATGAAAGTCACTTCATCACTTCACGTCATCAATTACTCACCCTCATGTTATTCAAAGCCCATAAGACTTTCATTCCTCTTTGAAACACAAATTGAGAAACCTGAAAGATTTTTGTTCTTCCACTGAATGTCCATTCCACCAAAACTTCAAAAAGTTCCTAAAGACATTGTAAAAGTAATGTATGAATTGATTAGTTTAATCCAAATCTTCTGAAGAGATTTCATTTCATATGATGAAAAGATTTAACCCCTTAACTGATAAAATGCACTATCATAACTGAAATTGTTGTAATTCATGAATGCTACAAAGCTAAAAGTGGCTTTTTGGAGGCTCTTTTTTAAAGAAGACAATCAGCGGATTATTGCTGAAGTGAAATCATTCAAAAAATTAAAGTATGAAGAAGTTATAGAAGTTTAAGTTTACTGTAAAGAAAATGTACTAAAAAGTATTTACACTCTTAAAAAGCAATGCCACAGAAGAGCCATTTTTGGTTCCACAAAGAACCTTTCAGTGAAAAGTTCCTAAAAGAACCATTTTGAAGAACTTTTTAAAAATCTAAAGAACCTTTTTCGACTATAAAGAAACTTTTCTGTATTTGAAAGGTTCCATGGATGTTCAAGGCTCTTCATAGAACCACTGATGCCAATAAAGAACCTTTATTTTTAAGAGAACAAAATAAATAAATATGTTACAAAATATTTTTAATCTAAAACTACCATAAAATTAAAGCTATATGTCTAAATAAGTTATGTTCCAAATTTCAAGTTGATATAAAAAAAAGAGGTTGTGAGATATTTAGGGTGTTATACCAAAAATAGCCTCCACGTAACACCCAGATTTTTTTGATGCATTTTCCTGTCACATATTATGGAAGACAGTTCCCGCCACTGAATAAAAGATTTAAAAAAAATCGATATTGCAACGTTTTATCTTATAAATCTTACTTTTTTCTCAGAATTGTGTGATACAAACTCACAATTCTAACTTTTTTTCTCAGAATTGTGAGATATAAACTCGCAATTGTGAGTTATAAAGTCAGAACTGAGAGATATAAACTTGCAATTCTGAGAAATTAAGTCAGAATTGCGAGATTTAAACTCGCACTTCTGACTTTTTTCTCAAAATTGCGTCATATAAAATCACAATTACGAGAAATAAGTCACAATTGCGAGATCTGACTTTTTTTCTCAGAATTGTTAGATATAAACTCTCAGTTGCGAGTTTAAAATAAAAGTCCAAAGTCTTTATAAAGTCCAAAGTCTCTTTTCAGAATTGTGAGTTTATATCACAATTCTGACTTAACTGTAATGAAGTCAGAATTACGTAAACTGCATAAACTTACAATTCTGCAAAAAGATCACAATTGATCACTTTATTTCTCTCTCTCTCTTTTTTAAAGCGCTTTTCACGATACATATCATTGCAAAGCAAGTTTACAAGTTTATTTCTTGCAGTTCTGACTTCAATTTTCAGAATTGCTAGTATCTCATTCTGACTTTATAACTACCAATTGTGAGTTTACATCTCACAATTCTGATTAAAAGTCTTTAAAGAATTTTTTTTTTTTTTTTTATTCAGTGGCAGAAACGGGCTTCCAAACGAACATGCTTGCATGACATGTGAAAACAAAATTCATTGTAATTCTTTCACAATGTCTTTAGAAATTTGTTTTTATGTTTCAAGGTTTTGGTGGAATGGACTTACCTCAATAGAGAGAGACACATAAGGGTCTTTTAGTAAGAAATGATGTCACATACAATAGATGTAGTGTCTTAATGAAAAATGTGTTAAAATTAATGTTTTTTTTTCCCTAGACTTACAAATTGCTTGTGCAAAATAGCACAGTATTGCACAATTGCAATAACATTAATAATGACTGAATTTACAGCACCTTCATAAACTGATTTAAAACTTTTGACAGCAAAAAAACACCTGACACACATTCTCTATTCATTATTCTGTAGATGTAGAGTTAAAAACTGTGTTGAATTTTATACATAAATGGTAAATACAAAAATCCCCAGTAAATAAATGCACCATGAGTAAATAAGGATTACATTTTTGGGGTAAACTAACCCTTTAATACATAGGCTATAATCCATCCTCGCTATTATCCAGCCAAGTCATTGAATATTTGCTTGATTGTTTCCAATTTGCTCTATTTCTCCCAGGCTCCAGGAAGATGGAGCACAAGGGGAACAGCTGGCATGAGACCTGCTTTACCTGCCAGCGCTGTCAGCAGCCTATTGGAACCAAGAGCTTCATTCCTAAGGACAACAGTAACTACTGCGTGGCCTGCTACGAGAAGCAGTTTGCACTGCAGTGTGTGCACTGCAAGAAGGTAAGGACAGCTGAAATGCAACATTTTGCTTTGAATAAAAAGTTTTGTATGACATCACAAATGTATAATTCCTCTCAGCCAATCACCACTGGGGGCGTGACCTACCATGACCAGCCATGGCATAAGGACTGCTTCTTGTGTACTGGCTGTAAGCAGCAGCTGTCTGGCCAGCGCTTCACCTCTCGTGATGACTTTGCCTATTGCCTCAACTGCTTCTGCAATCTGTATGCCAAGAAGTGTGCTGCCTGCACCACGCCTATTAGCGGTATGAGCAACCAACACATTTTCTTTGGAAGGTGCTTATCAGTACTGTACTGTATATCTGACTGAAACAGATGGGCAAAAAAGTTAAAAATGTAAGGCAGGGATTTGTTTCTATCCATCAGTTGATTGAATCAAGACTATTTCTTCATTACAAAAAAATGATTGTTGTTTAATCGTGGAAAGTGAATCAGGATTGGAGCTATTAAACTCAACATTGACAGAAAATGACAATGAAGTTATAATAAAAGAAGTTTGGCTGAGAATTTGTGCAGTATTTCTGGTGTTCAGAAGCCATACAATTGTGATTATGTAAGAAACAGACCAAAACTGACATCTTTTATCAGTTTTATGATATTTCTATTGTGTTTTTACGTCATTTTAAGCCCAATTTCTAATTAATGTTTATTATACCCAAAAATCACCTTTTGGGTTTCATGGAAAATAGAAAGTCCTACAGGTTTGGAATGACATAAGGCTGTAAAATAATGATTATTTTGATGCTGAAATGGTCTCTCTGACCTCAGGACCTGTAGTCTCCCATGATATTATTACTATCTGAAGCTTTGTTATTTGTTACTGTCATGTCCTTTGCAGGTCTGGGAGGTAGCAAATACATTTCCTTTGAAGAGAGACAGTGGCACAATGACTGCTTCAACTGCAAGAAGTGTTTGGTGTCCCTGGTGGGCCGTGGCTTCCTGACGGAGAGAGATGACATCCTGTGTCCCGACTGTGGCAAAGACATATAATCAGAGAGCATAGCACTGCAATTCCTAACATTTTATTCTTTAATTAAATAGCATTTATTCTTAGAGTTAAATAAAAAAGCTTTTATCAAAAATAATATATTTGTCCAATAAATGTTCTCTTTAGAAAATTAACTTTTGAAGAGGCCTGTGCATGCCTATTATTGTAATAATGTGTCTTGTTTTAGTGATCAGGGTTTAAAATCCAGCCAATCAAAAGAAACATCCTATATGCAGTGTGAAAATTATATATATTTCTTTAGATCTAGAGACATACAGCACAATGAATGTTACATTTTACAGTATAATTGCCTACTTTACCTTTTTGTGACTAACATTTGCTTTTGACTCATCAGTCAATGTCTGTCATTTCTAGCCTGTGTGAAGAATTTGCTGTAGCTCATAATAAACTTCTTAAAAAGGCATTCATGTAAGGCTCAGTACTGTTTACTATAATAAAATAATGACTCACGTTCAATGGATTTAATCTAAATATGCCTCAGCTGTTCTCAGCTGTGAAACCCAAAACAAAACCCAAAGATCTGACTCATCATGCACCTGTCTCTGTAACTTATTAAAAGCAACGTACATTTATTTGAATCAAATCTTACTGGGATCAATTTTCTTACATGGAAAAAAACAATCAAACAAACAAACAAAAAAGATTATTGTAATTAGTAATATGAGATCCTGGACCACAAAATAAATAAATAAATAAACAAATACACACACACACACACACACACACACACATGTGTGTATATATATATATATATATGTATATAAAAACATCTGAAAGCTGAATAAATAAGATTAACAGATGTATGGTGTATGATCTATTTGAACATTCACAGATGTATGATCTATTTGAAAATCTGGAATCTGAGAGTGCAAAAAAAAAAAAAAATATATATATATATATATATATATATTGATATATTTATGGTAGGAAATTTACAAAATATCATGGAACATGATCTTTACTTAATATCCTAATGATTCTGGCATAAAAGAAAAATCGATCATTTTGACCAAAACATTATATTGTTGGCTACTTCTGACTGGTTTGGTGCTCCAGGGTCACATGTTATGATAATGTTTGTTCCCTTACAAACGTTAACCATGGTTTTATTATAGTTAAATTTTAGTAACTATGTTTTTTTTTTGTTTTGATTTTTTTGGCGCATAAATTATCATTTGTATAACCACAGTTTTACTGCAAATACCATGGTTAAACTATGGTTAGTGCAGCAAAACCATGGTTAATCTATCGTTACCGTGGTTTAACTTTAGCAAACATTTTTGTTTGTTTGTTTTATTTGTAGTAAAACCATGGTTAATTTTCATAATTTATTTCCCAGTCCCTATACTTGCACTGATGCTAAATTTGACCTATTCTGGCCTGTTCTATTAATAATGAGATTACTCTAGCTGGTAAAATTAAGATATTCCACCATTATCCATTTATTATTATTATTATTATTAATATTAATATTATACGTTGTGTGGTTAGCTAATAAAATAAAATAAAATAAAATATAAAATAAACAATTTAGAAATAATGTAAGATAATGGTTGTCGTCAGATGTTGGATCAGTTTAGGTCCTTAAAACTAGATTACTAGAACAGAAGAAGTTGACTTATGGCTCCCTCTTGTGGTAAACTTTTAAAATTCTTACCTGTTATATTATTAAATATAAAAGTTGTCCGATTCCTCAGTCGCATAAACTTACATTTTTGTAGTAGTTGTAGTCCGAATTTAGCGACTTTAGAAAGATTTAGAAACAAACAAACAAACACATTTGATCTCCTACTGTTCGTGTATTATGTTGTAAAATAGAATGTGAAAACCGTAAATTAAAAAAAAAAAATAATAATAATTGGAAATTAGGAGTCTATAACTTGAAAGTGTTGGTGTTCTTAAATGACTGTAAAAAAAAAAAAGTCTATTATAATTTAAATATCTAACATTCTATAGCTCTATAAATGAAGAATAATTTGCTGATTTTTTTAAATAACTTGTTTTCTGTTATAACGACATTAATGTTAAGACAATTTGCAACCCTTTTCGGTTTTAGATTTAATGATCATAAACGCTTTAAAAAAAAAAAAAAAAAAAAAAAAAAGCCAGAGCTCACCCTCATCACGTGGCCGGATGTATTTCGGCAGAGAAACAGGAAGCTTTACTGCAGGGAGAGAGAGGGAGGTGGAGTGGGGCGCTTGAATGAAACGGGCAGGCCGAGAAAACGCTGCCATCTCTCAAATCAGGACCGCACTGGCCACGGTTGGGGTACGATATGCGCTCAGCGTTCTTTAACATCACCTGTCGCATCACCCGCGCTCGCTGCAGGCGGCAACACACAGACATACACACCACCAGACACGTAGGCTGTGTGTTAAAACCTAGCGAACTGTCTGCCAGCACAGCTTTTATGACATAATAGGCGCATATTCGGAAAACACAGACAATGATTTTTGATTGTCATCTCACTAGGATTTGAACAGCCATAGACTCGCAAGATCACTCGCTATCAAATCACTTCTGTCTGTCGTTCATATAAATGCTTATACTGGATGTGAAGCTGGTGCTGGTGCTTAAAAGAGGAATTAAGTGTTGATGCAAATTGATATGGTTTTGCTAGCGTAGGGTTTGGCTGGTTTGACAAGAATTTATCTCGCTAACAACTTTCTGCTACTAAAAATAAATACCTTTTTATGTTTTCTAGAGGAAGTTGATGGGACATGTCTGTAAGGGCTAATAAACCTGTGTGCAAAACAAACCACAGGTTGATAGGCACTTGTTTTTATGCTTGACTGTCCGAGCTGTGATTTATTGCTTTAGAGTATGCGATTATGATCAATTATACCAGTAAGTGCCGTTGATAAGCCATTTTGCGTTTCTGTTTACAATATTGTTCATATTTGTTGTCAGTGCAAGCTGAAGGTTTTCTTTCTGTTTTCTCTCTTTTGCCACATTTCCAGCAAGAGACAAAACAGAAACAAAAGTCCATTAGTTTAGACAACAAATGTGAACGATATTGTAAGTCACATTATTAAGACGTTACATTAATAACAAAAGCTGTAATAATAGCAACATCTTTAGTTTTATACAAGAAGGCAGAAAAGGAAATGTTAATTATATTGTTTGTCCTTTTAATGTCTGTAATATTATATTATGGTTATTTGAGTTAATGTCTTTACACTATGTTTTGTACCACAGTTTTGCATGTATTCATTGTCAGTTTAAATCTAAACTGAAGGTTTTGTTTTCTCAGTCTTGCCATATCTACAAAAAGAAAGAGAAAACAAACATAAGCTTTAGTTTAGACTTGACTAACAACAACTGTAAGCAATATTACAAAGCATTTGATACCATTATATAAAGCTATTATTATTATTATTATTATTGTTATTATAAAACTTTTAATGTAGACTTGCACTGCAAGATGGAAGAAACTCTTAAATGTCTTTATAATATTCCTTATAATATTGCTCATACTTGACAGTGCAATCTAAACTTACATCACCACTTAAAAGTTTTTGAACAGTATGATTTTTAATGTTTTTAATGTTTTTTAAAGAAGTACAATGTTGAAGTACTTTTACTATTTAAAATAACTGTTTTCTATTTGAATATATTTAAAAATGTAATTTATTGTATTGTAATACGTTTCAGCATCATTACTCCAGTCTTCAGTGTCTCACGATCCTTCAGGAATCATTCTAATATGCTGAATTGCTGTTCAATAAACATTTTATTATTATTATTATTATTATTATTAACAATATTTAAAACAGTTGAGTAAATTTTTGTAGGATTCTTTGATGAATAGAAAGATGATCCGAAGATCAGCGTTTATCTGGAATAAAAAGCTTTTGAAACATTACACATGTAATGTTTTTCTGACCAGCAAATCAAAATATTAGAATGATTTCTGAAGGATCATGTGACTGGAGTAATGGTGCTAAAAATTCAGCTTTGAAATCGAGGAATAAATTACATTTTAAAATATATTCAAATAGAAAACATTTTTTTCAAATAGTAAAAATATTTCAAAATTTTACTGTTTTTGCTGTACTTTGGGTCAAATAAATGCTGGCTTGGTGACCAGAAGAAACTTTTTTTAAAAAACATTTGACTGGTAGTGTAAACTTTGTCTAAACCTGGACTATGTTTCTGTTTTCTCTCTCTCTGTAGATGTGGGTGGCATCATGAGCGTGAAAGCTTTTGAGCTGGTTCCCGCCGTGGAGCGGGAACGGGTGATGGGCGAAAAAGTGCGGATAAACATCGAATGCATAGAGTGCTGTGGCAAACACTTGTACCTAGGCACCAATGACTGCTTCATCCATCACTTCCTATTAGAGGAGCACACTACAGCCAAAGGTAAGCTGGCCTACAACGCCCAGAAGCTCCTTCACAAATACCTGGGCCTGAAGAAGCCAGTGGCGGAGCTGAAGGCTGCCTCTGCGTTGGAACGTTTAATCGTCCTCTGTGATTCAAACATCACTGTTGTGGACATGGTTACTCTAGAGCCTGTGCCCACAGGGGGCACAAAGCTCAAAGGTGTGACTGCATTTTGTATCAATGAGAATCCAGTGACAGGGGATGCGTTCTGTGTGGAAATGGCGGTGGTTTTGGCACGCAGACGGGCCGTCCAAATCTGTACGGTTCATGAGGACAGAGTGCAGATGTTAAAGGAAGTGACCACACCAGAGCAGCCCTGTGCTCTGAGCCTGGATGGGTATAATATCTGTCTAGCCCTGTCCACACAGTATATGATTCTGAACTACAGCACAGGAGCCTCTCAGGACCTGTTCCCTTACAACTGTGAAGAAAGGAAACCTATTGTCAAGAGGATCGGCCGGGAAGAGTTTCTCCTGGCTGCTCCAGGCGGGCTTGGTGAGTTAAATGACCAAAAACGGCATTGATCAGTACCTACGCATCTACTTTTTTTCTATTTTTTCACATTTTGATATAAGCTTGCCAGTGTGAGGCTTTTCTTTTCCTTATTGAAACATTTTAGTTATTAATGATATTCAGAGGATCTTCACCAAATTTGGAGGATTTCAGTCAAATCTGTGGCTGAATATTCAGATTGGATTTAGTTTTTTTGGGGGCCACAACTTTTATGGTTTAGGAGATATTAATATAAATAAAAAATATGCACTTATGTAAATATTAAATTTCATTCTGAAATATGTTTTTAGGGTCGGTTTCAAATCAACCAAATTTTTAAAAACTTCCCCCGCTCGAATTTTTGATTTTGCTTAATTTTTTTCTCAAGAGAGACGAAAAGTGACGAAAGCCAAAATATTTTATTTTTTTTTTGAGGGAAAATTTTACTGATTGTTATTTTTACACAGAGATTGGTAGGTCTGTTAGTAAAATTGCAATTGCAGTTAGAAAAATTGCAGCATTTTTGCAAAGTCACCCAGCCATATTCAAATTCCAATATCTCTGGAACCAAACCATGTAGGGCCTTAAAAATGAAGATGCCAAAAGGATAGTTTGTTAAAGGAGAAGTTCACTCCCAGAACAAAAATTTACAGATGATTTACTCACCCCCTTGTCATCCAAGATATTTGTGTCTTTCTTTTTTCAGTTGTAAAGAAATTACGTTTCTTGAGGAAAGAATTTCTCTCCAGTATACTGGACTTCTATGGTGCCCACGAGTTTAAACTTCCAAAATGCAGTTTCATTGCAGCTTCAAAGGGCTTCAAATGATCCCAGCTGAGGAAAAAGGGTCTTATCTAGTGAAACGATCGATTATTTTCCAAAAACATGTACAATTCCTATACATTTTAACCTCAAACGCTCTTCTATTCTCTGCAACGCGCATGCAAACTCCATGTATACCGAGTCAATGCAGTTAGGGTAGGTCGAAAAGCTCTTTACTTTCTTCTCCAACTTCAAAATCGTCCTACATCGCTGTTTTACCTTTTTCTTGTAAAGGGCATTTGATCATCTTTGCACGTTCACTTTGTAAACGCTGGGTCGGTATTTCTGCAGCGATTTAAGACGATTTTAAAGTTGGAGGAGAAAATTAAATGGGAGTTTTTCAACATGCTCTAACTGTGTTGCCCTGGATTACACAGAGTTCGTATGCGTGTGAGCGTTTGAGGGTAAAACGTTTTTTTTTTATTTTAGAAAATAACTGATCATTTCGCTGGATAAGACCCTTTTTCCTATGCTGGGATCGTTTAGAGCCCTTTGAAGCTGCATTGAAACTGCATTTTGGAAATTCAAACTCATGGGCACCATAGAAGTCCATTATATGGAGAGTAAGAAACATAATTTCTTTTCGAATAAAGAAAGATAGACACAAACATCTTGGATGACAGGGAGGTGAGTAAATTATTTGTAAATCTTTGTTCAGGAAGTGAATTTCACCTTGAACACCCCAATATCTGAAAGGGCATTAAGATATCTTCAATACTTTTTGAGTTACAGGCATGCAAATTTGAACAGTGCTGTTTCCACAATTTTGAATGGTCACCATTGGCACATAATGCAACAAAGACTCCTAAAGTCAACAGAATTTACTAACAGAACTATCAATCTCGGTGTAAAAGTAACATTATAATGCTGCCATCTTTCTGAAACCATTTTTAACCCCCTGCAATTTGGCTCTGAATCTCAGGTGAAAATTGCCAGTTTGACCCCCTCTTCTAAATAGTGGATTACTCGGTAAATACTCATCCATGACATTTCATATTTTGGCTTTCATCACTATACATATTTATCTATCTTCAGAAAAAATATGACAAAATCTAACATTTGAGCCGGGGACTTCCGGTTGAGTAGACACGGAATGACCCTGTGGGCTTGTTAAGTGGTGATGTAATGCGTCGAATGAACGCACCAACGAATGTTGTTTCCGGGTCCACGCCCCAACTCATTTCACTTGAGAATACTCAGCCGTTTATGAGCACTATTAAACATTTAAACTAAACGTTTTCAAATTAACTATGTACACTACAGTCTCCGTGCTCACAGTGTCCCAAACACAAATAATTTTTATCTTTATTTATTGATATTTTTATTGTCTGGCTATCTGGGATTTCAGTATGGAGTTAAAGGGTAGGATTATATGGTATTATATGACATTGTAAATGTGTAATTAGTACTGTTTGGTGTTTTCTTGTGCCATCTGATAGAGCTGGACCCGGAAGTCACGGAATAGGTGACGTGTGGCATTAGACTTAACAAGCGAATAGTAAAAAATAGATTTTGCTGTCAATAGAGCAAAAAAAATGCCAGTAGATTTGAGTTACGATCATTTGCAAGAGTGTGATTAGTGAGTACCCCTATTTGCGTGATTTTTAATGTCCCTCATTTAGCCACATGTTAGCAACCGTCTTTTTCAAGACAAGTAAAAGCTTTTTTTTAAAAAAATAGGGTATAACTAATGTATTTAATGAAAACATAAAAATGTATTGTGCTTATGTTAACCACAGACCTTATTTCAGGCTTTTAACCAAAAACCCATTTAAAAACCTCATTGACAATAACGGAACCATATATGCAAAGTGGTTGTGGCCTACCAAAAAATGTCATCCCTGCAAAAAATGCAAACTAATTTTGCTTCTCTTTTCCTTTTGGACTTTGAATGATAGTATTTGAGGTTTGAATTCCTTTATATTCGCTCTAGTGCATTTAAGAAGGAAATGCCTCTTCATATGTCTCTGAGGACTCTGTATCATGAATTGTTTTCTATGGTGAATGCATCTATTGTATGTTTCTATGTCATTTTTATTATAACTTTAGCCGCACCCCTTCTGAGATATGAATCTGTCTTCTCAGCTGTGACCGTCGTCATGGCAGTCATTCGTGATGAGTCATGCATCTCTCTGTATTTTTATCACTCAGGGATGTTTGCTAATGCCGAGGGCATATCTCAGCGTGCTCCGGTGAGCTGGTCAGAGAGCGTGATTGCGGCAGCTGTGTGTTTCCCGTATGTGGTCGCACTGGATGAAGGCTTTGTGACAGTTCACAGCATGTTGGACCAGCAGCTCAAACAGACGCTGTCATTCAGAGATGGACACCTTCTACAGGATTTTGAAGGTGAGAGTGCTGTGCCATTTATTTCACCCTTACACTATATTAAAGTTCCTCTATTATGGATTATGAAAGGTTCACATTTTGGTTTTGGGAGTCCCCAACAAGAAGTTGACATGCATGCAAGGTCAAAAAACACTTTCATTGTCTTACAATATGCATTTATTTTTACTGCATTTGCTCTGACTCCCAAATGATAAATTTTTCCAAACCCCTTCTTTGCATGATGCTAATTCGTGGTGATTGGTCTGATGATCCAGTTTGTTGTGATTGGTTTATTGCATGCAACACATGTTGGAAATGGAACACCCATCAACATTACATTAAACATACAAACAGCCATGGTATATGCGTTAGCCCAACGCAGAAAGGTATTGATAAGGCACTGCAGTTTGTACACCAGCATATGGCTCTATTCATTAACATAACTCCAAGTAATAACAATAACAAACATTTACTATTCATCATTTTATTTTTCTCCATAAAGTGGACTTCCATGATGCTCAGCGAATTGAAAGTTAAAAATGCAGTTTCAGTGCAGCTTAAAAGGGCTCTATAAGGGTCTTATCAATAAGGGTTTTGTCTGGCAAAACGATCTGTCATTTTCTTAAAACAGATAATAAATGTAGTGTATATACCTCTATTCAGTCATGAAATTATTTCTTCCCAGCATTCCAGAGTCAGAAAAGATTTACTGACAATTAGACTGGACCTGCAGTTGAAATTTAAGTATATTGATAGACAGTACTTTTTTCCTCATAACTGTGTGTTCAGTTACATCAAGTTTAAGGGATAGTTCACCCAAAAATGAAAATTCTGTCATTAATTACTTACCCTCATTTCATTCCAAACCTCTAAGACCTTTGTTCATCTTCAAAACACAAATTAAGATATTTTTGATGAAATCTGAGACCTTTCTGACCCTGCGTAGACTGCAACAGAACCACTATGTTCATGGCCCAGAAAGGTAGCAAGGAAATTGTTAAAATAGCCCATGGGACCTCAGTGGTTTAACCTTCATTTTATGAAGCTATGAGAATACTTTGAACAGAAAAAGTATTCTCGTAGCTTCATAAAATTAAAATAAAGGTCTGTTGTTAACATAAATTGTATTACAGGCTCTGTGAATTTCCCTTTTTGCTTGTAAACTCTTCTCTGAAGGAGGTTTCTTTGTTTTAACGATGGTCTGTGGTGTGAATAATGTTGCTCATTAGTTATGGCACAAGCTGTCAGAACTAACAAACTGGCAACGTCACCGGATACAAGCTTTACTAAAAAAAATCTTCTGTACTACACTGCCCTCCAAAAGTTTGGAAACACCCATGGCAAAGTGTGATTTTGGACAACATCAGCATAAATCCTTATCATTTTTTGCTGCAAAAACATTAAAGTAACTTGACATTATCATTAAAGACCAGCAATAATAATTTTCGTTTTGATTACATAATAATGGCCACATATACATGTCAAAGTCAGACATGTCCCTTTGCCAGCTGTGATGCCTGGTTGCTGGTTTAAACTTGGCCCAGGTTTTTAAAAGATTTTTGGGTCAGCACACCTTAATAGCTTCAACAATTGATTGCCAGTTAAGTTTAGAATACAATGAATTTAGGCCCAGATTATGCAGAGCTGTAATAGCTGATAATGGTTGATATTTTGATGAATTGAAAATTTAAGTTTTTTCTATGTATAAAATGTTTATGTATTGCCTATTTTGTATTGCCTTTTATCAGTTCAAAATTATCACAAATTAAAAAAGGATTCATGCCAATATTGTCCAAAACCCCAATTTTCTAGGGCGTTTCCAAACTTTTGGAGGGCAGTGTGTATCTGTATAGTGTGTAAGTATATTCCTCAAAACACAATAGTAGTTTACACAAATAATACTGTTCCAAAAATGGATATATGTAAATTGTCAAAAAAAAAGTGTTTTTTTTTTTTCACCTAAAACATTCGCAGATTACTGTAAAACTAGTAAATGTAGAATCACACATTTTTTTTTTATTTTTTTTTTTTTAGCAAATTAGGCTGTCATTCTCAATCCCAGGCGTCATTGAACTGAATCAGTCAGACAACTCATTTCCACACTGAATCAGCTTGTATGATTGTCTCACTTGGTGAATCACAGTTTATGATTCCATGATTAAAAATAAGCGGAAAACTGCAACTGTGTTATGTATTGTTTTTTTAAAGATGCAAATCTGGAAGGTTAGTCAAATCAAAATCAGAAAAAAAGAAAAGGAAAAGCAGAGATTCAGAAGAAAATCGTGTCTCAAACACAATCCTGTAGGAAACACTGAGGTGAAACAGCAGAAATGGCACTGATTCAAACATTTATATATATAATGATCTCTGGTGTCTTTGTTGGTATTCCTTTAGATTGCTTGCTGCAGCCTAGTGCTTACCAGTATTGATTTCTCTGAAGTGCTAAGGTAAATTTCCCTACAAAGCAGCAAGGAAATTTTCTCCTGTCAAGCCTTGCTAAAGCTTGATAGCGCTTGAATCAGGATGACGAAAACCAGACTCATTCACATTTAATGAAGCAAGCAGTGCAGAGAATGTAGTGAAGGCAATTTACTCAGGAGCACCTGATGTAATGTGTTATGACAAGCTCAGATCAGGTCAGTCACCATATGTCTCATGTCAAAATCTCATTATTGTGCTGATCACAAGCTTGATTATTTTTCAGCTGGTAAATCATGTACGACCACCAGCACTCACACATTGTCATGCCTTATCAGAGTGTTGTATTATATGCTAGAGCATTTATTTCCATGAATGTGGCTTGTTGTGAAATTTGTGTTTTATGTAAACACCTGTCACTCCTTTCACGTCACTCAACGTTCCCCAATGCATTGAACTACAGCTACATCAGCTATAGCATTCAAGTACTGCGGTGCTCATCACAACAGCCAATGAGTGTCTTTTTGTGTCAATTGTATAAAGAATCTCTCAATTCTTTATTTCCGGTCCCTCTTTCAGGTAAGGTGGTGTTGGCTTCTTCAAAAGCAGTGTATATATTGGTTCCTCTCCCTCTGGAGCGTCAGATCCAAGACCTGTTGGCAAGCCATCGAGTGGAAGAGGCCTTGACCCTCACCGAGGCAGCACAGAGAAACATTCCCAAAGAAAAATACCAGGTACACCAAACTGTTTTGACGTTGGTGAAGATACAAAAGTGTTGGTCTCAATTGGAGAAAGGATTTAATTGACAATTTTCTCTTTTTGTGTCGTAGATATTGCACAAAAGAATTCTCCAACAAGCAGGATTCATCCAATTTGGCCAGCTTCAGTTTTTAGAAGCAAAAGAACATTTTAGGTGAAGTGCATCATTTTGTCATGTAATTAATACTGTTAATTGCCTCTCAGACCCAGATGTTTCAGAGGATGACTGAATGGAGTTAATTAACTTTGTTGCTAATTACTTTCTATCCCTCTGCGCACCTGACCCTAATCGCTGTATGCTAATAGTTAGCAGTAACTTGTCTAACAGCTGAATAAATGGTCGACATAAATATCAGTGGACGTGCCATGTTGAATTTTGCATAGTATTTTAAGCTTCTGCATCTATCATACAGCAAGAACTAGTAATCTGTTTAATTTACTGATTGCCAGTATTGCTGTAATATTCCACTTAGTATAGAGAAGCATGAGGAAGGTGCTTCTGGAATGATTTACTATGTACAAACATGGCCTTCTTAAAACTTAGAATAGAATTGGGCGAGTGGTCAGTTTCCACCTTTTTTATTGTAGTATTATTAATATACATTTTTGGTGTATTTGTCAGTTTTTCTTCTTTAAAATGTATTTATTTTTTGCAATAATCATTTCAGTACAAATTTTTAAACGCTACATTTACATTTTTTTTTCTTTGTAGTATTTCACATACTAATCAAAGTATTTCAAAGTATTTCAGTATATATTATTTCAGCTTTATTTCAATGTAAAATATTTTTAGTAGTTTTAGGTTTAATTAATAACAGATTTAATTTAATTTTTTATTATTATTTATTAATTTATTGTAATTTAATATGGCTGATTTTATTTTGTAACTTTTTTTGCAATAAACATTTCAGCTAATTTTTAATGCTAATTTTTAAAGGCAACATTTACATTTTTTTTTCTTTGTAGTATTTCAAGTACTTCTGTGAAAGTATTTCCGTTAATATTTATATTTTATTTCAGCTTTATTTCAGTTAAAAAATATATATTTTAGTAGTTTTGGGTTTAATTAACAATAACAACACAGATTTAATTTAATTATTTTTATTATTATTTATTTATCTATTTATTGTAATTTAATATAGCTGATTTTATTTTGTAACTTTGTTTTGCAATAAACATTTCAGTACTATTTTTTTTTTAAATGTATTTGCGTTAATATTGTTGCGTTTATTTTATTAAAAAATATATATTTTAGTAGTTTTATTAACACGAACAAAACAGGTTTCGTTTGGTTTATTTATTGTAATTTAATATGGTGGTTTATATATATAAGGATTATATAGTAATAATAATAATACACTGATTTATATCAGACCATCAAAAAAAAAAAAAAACATTCTTTAATAAATTTAGCTTTTTCTGATAACCCTTATAGGAAAGGACAGCTGGATGTACGGGAGCTGATCTCTCTTTATCCGCGGCTCCTTCCTGCCTCTTCCTCTTTCACACGGTGCCATCCACCACTTCATGAATTTGCTGACTTGAACCACCTGACGCAAGGGGACCAGGAGAAGGTACAACGCTTCAAACGTTTTCTCATTACCTATCTGCACGAGGTGCGCAGCAGCGATGGTGCTAATGGTTTTCGTGAAGATGTAGATACGGCATTACTAAAGCTCTACGCAGAGACCGGCCACGAGAGTCTTCTGGACTTGCTGGCCTCCGAAAACGCCTGTCTCCTGGCAGACAGCGCCCCCTGGCTGGAGAAGCATCACAAGTGGGTACTCGCTTTTATTTTTCCTTTGAGTAGCTATTGATTAGAAGATTACGTCCAGTTTTGTCAGTTTAGCTAAAGATTATGTTCCAAAGCTGATGCTTGCGACGCCTTTGCTGAGCGTCACGTTTTGTAGTATTTTGGTTGGTGTCTCATAAACCATCATGATGCATTAATCATCCATGCCCTCTGTTCTTTTATTCACTGCAGTTACCATGGCAGCGCATGAATTAAAGCTTTAATAAATGTCAGTGTTTGACAATGGTTAAATAACCTTTGCTACAGTTCTGAATGTGTGTGATTTGACTGTTAATGTTTTTTTTTTTTCCTCTCTGTTCAGGTATTTTGCTCTTGGGCTTCTATATCACTACAATGGTCAAGATTCTGCTGCTTTACAGGTGGGATTTGATTGCTGATGTGCTGTTTGAAGATTTTGATTGTGTTGAAACGCTACTCAAAGTTGGCTACCAATGTTACAAATATTCTGGGTTAAAGCTCCGTTGACGTGTGACATGCTGTTGATTACCACAGAAAATATTTTGATTTGTCTCTCCGTTTAGAAAAAAAGCAAACATTTTATTTTTAGTTTATTCCAGTGATGACAAGGCTAAATCTGCAGGAGCCATTATTCTGGTAGGGCCCTGAAACGCAGAAGAAATTGGGGATTCCAATCATAAAATTGGAATTTTCTGTATAATGCGGAATGTCACGAAATTTGCCAAATTTTGGATGGAAAAAATTTAAAGTAGGTCGGTATACTTGGTACACAATGGACTAGTGTCTGTGAATATTAAGCCACAAAAAGACTGTAAATATGAATCCATCTTCTGCATCTCTCTGTGTAAAACTTAAAGGTCTTCACAGCAACCCGTCATAATAGTTTGGGTTAACTTAAAGAAACTGCGCCAGAAATATATTATTTAATGTAATGATGTACCTGCTACTAATAATAAAAGTATTATTAAAACATTATTTTTAAGCAAAATTTACCAGAAAAATTATTTACCAGAATTTATATACCAGAAAAATTAAAATACAGAAGAAGAATTTCTTATATCTATATATATGTAATAACAAAATAAAAATAAATGAGAAATCTAAGAAATAAAAACCTTAATATGAGTAAAGCATAAATAATTAAAAACAAAAGCTCACTAAAAAAAGCTTTTGTGTGTGTGTGTATATATATATATATATATATATATATATATATATATATATATACATATATAGGGCCTTAAAATTCTATATTTTTGTTAAACTTTTGATTAATTGCCATTAAATTGTGTACGTTTCATGGTTTTGAATAATTGGACATGCATTTTGATTGATATTTTTTAATTTAACTATTGAAACAGAGTCTTGAAAAAAAAACGGAATTCAGAAAAATTAAAATGGAAAAAACTGAATATAAAGAATGTGCTGCTCCTTTCTATTTTTGTGGAAACTGTGATGCAAAAAAGTAAGAAGAGCAAAAAAGTATTTATAGAAATGGAAATAGAATCTTTTCGAAATAGAAATCTTTTATGAAATCTTTTATCTTTTATTATTATTATTATTTTTTTTTTTTTTTACTGCAGTTGATAAATTGAATGCATTTTCACTGAATGTCAGTAAACAATTTCTTTAAAAAAAAAAAAAAAAACTTTTTCACTTTAAAAACACTTTTATGTTATATTTACTTGAACGCACATGCACAAAATGTAGAAAATGTGCACCTTGCATTTGATGAGGCTTTTTCTGTAGAGTTTGAACT
Source organism: Labeo rohita (assembly GCF_022985175.1). Classification (NCBI taxonomy): domain Eukaryota; kingdom Metazoa; phylum Chordata; class Actinopteri; order Cypriniformes; family Cyprinidae; genus Labeo; species Labeo rohita. The sequence continues at coordinate 10,350,432 of NC_066874.1, read as the reverse complement.
GAGCAGAAGTAGTAACCACTTATGTTAATCAATAAATGTCATAAATAATCTATAAATGGCCAAATATTGTCAGTTTGTCCAAGTTTGACTGCTATGTTACCAGTCTTATCTGTCGAAATATACAGTATATATATATATTTTTTTGTTTGTATCATGACCAGCTAAAAAGTAGTAGTAATAAAAAAGAAGTAAGCAGCTCCATTTACTTCTAGAGTGGTGGGCATGAAAGGAATATTACTTGAGATGCTTTCAATAAATGTTTAAGTTGTATTTAACATGAAATATTCATTTTAAGCTAGATGCCGTTTTATTTTAATAACCTTACAACTGAATATACTCTCAGGCAATGCATGACTAAAAACCTTTTTTTGGTCCTGTCCTGTTGTAGATGTGGGTGAAGATTGTCAACGGAGATCTCCAGGACTCAACACGACCAGATCTGTTTGAATATGTTGTGGATTTTCTTAGTTTTTGCTCCAACCTTGATCTTGTGTGGCGGCATGCAGACTGGGCACTACAGAAGGATCAAAAGGTTTGTACTTTATATTTTCATTTACCCACAGAATAGTCATTGGGATGTCACTGAATAGCTCCCTTCAACTTTTAAATCGCCTACAGATCGGTGTGCAGATCTTCACAAAAAGGCCTACCTCAGATGAGAAGACGGGCCAGTTAAACCCAGATGACGTGATCACATACTTGCAGAAGCACAGTCAAGGCCTTCTGCTGTACCTGGAACACCTCGTGCTAGAGAAGAGATTGCAGGTAAATTGTTACTGTGCCAAAGCATTTTTAATGCTTAAGCCTAATGCTGTACTTGTGCTAAAAGTTTCCTTAAACATTGTGTGTTATGTCTCTGTTTTTACAGAAAGAGAAGTATCACACACATCTAGCTGTGCTGTATGCAGACAGAGTGCTAGGTCTGATGTCCCGACCATCGGCCACTGATGACCAGCTGTCTGCTGCCCGCCAGAAACTACAACGGTTATTAAAAGAGTCTAATTTGTACAGGGTCCAGTTACTACTAGGTAGGTATCCAGTACATGTATGCCTTTGTACCTCTTCTCAAATAGATATATCAGGTTTTTATTTTAATGTCACTGACCTTTTGGTTGCAGTATAATTAAGTGTCTTTAAGTAGATCTCTAGTAGTCTTTATTGAATTTGTGGAAATGGATCATCCTTTGTAGATGTGTTGTAGTAATATTTAAAGCTTCTGACCATCTAGAGCAGGGTATCTCAAAGGGGTGTTAATGAGGTAATGGAAACCTACTAAATTTAGTGGAATACTAAAATAAGTCTGTGCAGTTTACAGTAGACTTGTAGTCAAGACCGCCTAAACCGAGACCAAGACACTACCAAGACCAGAAGGTATCGAGACCAAGACAGACCATGTCAAGACCAAGACCAAGTCGAGACCAAGACCGATACCAAGTCAAGACCGGAGAAAAAAAAACAGACTAGTGTTGAAGCTACGCAATAACTTGTATGAACAGCAGCATACTAGGGTTCAGCCGCAGTTTACATTCAATACATATTAGACGGTATTACTTCAACTACAGGCAGAGCAATACAGAGACAGACCATGTCATGTGTGTGATTGAGCTCACTGTAAATGTTTTTTCAGACTGGGTGAGACCAACTATGTGTAGCAATTGTATGACGGCTAGGGCTGGGCGATAAAACGATAACGATATGTATCGCGATAAACACGTGATCGATATCAATAAAAAATGTGTTGGATAAAACGTTCGATATTTTTTATTCTTCTGTGTCGGAAGAAAACAGAGGTTGCGAAGCAAGTTTGGTTGCATTAACAAAGGCACTCGCTCTCTGGTAACCTAGCAACGTAGGGAGTGAACGCTAACAGCCAATCATGTAACAGTATCAACTTTCGTTGCGCCATATCGTTGTCTCGTGCTGGTCTGCTGGATTCCTCTTGATAAGCAGAAAATGAGTGCCGCAGCGAGCGAGGAAATTTTAAATAAAAGAGGAAAAGTCAGCTCGCCAGTATGGCAGTTTTTTGGATATTATAAGTCTGACCGTAGTCAGACCAATGTCGTCTGCAAATTATGCAAGACCGTCGTCCCCGCCAAGACGGGTAATACCACGAACTTGATGTACCACCTCGCGCTCACCAAGAATTTTGACCGATTAATACAATCAGTTAAACGGTTTAAAAGGTCTTTTTTCAGTTATTTATCAAAATATTTTAAAACGTTTTTTGGATGGTTAAAGTAAAATGAAATTGAATTTTTGAGAGAAAAAAGATAAATCGCGTAGGCCTATAACGTTAAGTCGTATTTTATTATTACATTAGGAAAGACACCAGGTCGCGAAATATTTACAATACACTATAAACATAGGCTAGGCTATTTTAGTTCCCCTCACTCCACAAAAATAATTTCAATTTAACAGTATTTAGAAAAGAACAAAAATGAAAAATATAAGAAGCTAGGGGACAAGCAAAAACGAAACCATTTAGGGTAAAGCGAAACTGAAACTAACATTGGGTCTCTCACAAGACACAAATCCAATGTCTCTGTATTCAAGATGTATTTGAATGCTAAAATATTATTTATTATGTAAACCTGGTTTTGTACTTCTCGCATTACAATATCCACATTAAAAAAATGTTTGGAATAATATCACGGCAGTACGTTGATAACGATTAAGCAGTGTGATTATTTTTTTTTCCCATATGTTTGGCTGATTTCCCCTCTAACAGGGGAAACAACTCTTTACACATAATCGAAACTGTAAACGGTTCGCTGTTTGTAAAATAAAGAAAAATAGGATACCGCTTTCAGCCGTCTTCCTTTCGCGCAGCACAAAAATGTACCAAAACTCTGCATGCTAGCTACTTGTTGCACTTTGTTTGTTTTATTAAGTAAAAATAATTATCGTGTAGGCCTATTCATTCATTATATATAAATATAGCCTAGCTTTTATATATAAATATAGCCTAGCTCTAGACCGGTCTCGAGACATACATCACTAGTTTACAGTGTAGAGAGCCTTTACAGTATACGCAGTGAGTCAAACATGGATTGTGGGAATGCAGTGTCCACTAGATTCACACTAGATGGTTTCCCCTTCTGTAAAAATTGCATTCTGAGGGGCACCGAATAACAAGGCAGGGTCTCAAACCTCTTTAAAACAGTGGTTTACAGATTTCACTAGAATTTTCATTCAAAATACACATGATATTGCACTCTGAAGTAAAAATACTCTAATTTATTATTAGTCTTGGCAGAAAGTAGCCTTAGGAGATTTTTATGAGATAACAGTATTCATTAAATTCTATTCAGTTCAATTTCCAATTGCAATGTACACTCTCTGGCTACTTTATTAGGTACACCTATTCAACTTCTGCATTCCATGTCGGAATGTTTTTGTTTTAGTCTGTGTGATTCTGCCCACTTACAGCTCACCTAATAATATTTCAACAGCCTGGGTTGCCAGTTTGCAGAAAACAGCATACTGCACTGCAGCCATGTAAGTAAGCACTGGGTTAGAGATGGCAGATTCTACCCGACCTAAAAAGCCCCAGTACTTTTTGATAAGCAAATACTTGTGTAAAATGAAAAAATATATCAAATCACCATTATAACCAGTAGAAGGCAGCAGAGGAGCACTTATTGGCTTATTGGTCATTTCTACTTTTTGCTTTATAGTTTGAAATTATAAAATCACTTATAAAGTATCAGATCATCAAGAAATCAGTTTTTCACTTTTTTTTTTGTGTATGAAGTAAGAAAAGTCAAGAACTGCCTTGAAAAACAAACTTTTCTTAAATTTGCGAATAAATCACACATAATTAATATATATATATATATATATATATATATATATATACACATACATACATACATACATTTTTTAATATAAAATTAGATTTTGTACATAAAACTAAATTTTGTATGCTTCCCAACTTAAGCATGCTTTACAGTCAAATCTGTATAAACATGAAATAAACAAGAAATGAACACGTCATATTATTAGCACACATCAAATGATCTATATTTTAATACTTCCACACATTACCCCCCCCAGTGCTACCAAATCTGCTCCTGGCACCACCATCTGTAGAACTTAGGCTGCGTGTCCATTAAAGCGTTTTTTCCCCACGGCTAGTTTATTTTTATGGGGAGTGCTGCATTTTTAAAATGCGTTCGGGTGTTTTTTTTTCTCTGCTCAGAGAGTTGAAGAACGTTCAACTTAACGCTACACTCATTACTGTCAATTTTTTTAGTCAGCTAACCAATCAGAGTTGAGGAGGGGCAGGACCAGGAACATTGGAGAAGTTAATGTTGCTTGTCTCCGAGTATTTATGTCTTTACCAGATGGAACTACAGTATTATTGTTATGAGAAATAATGCTTGGAGAAGCATTTCATTCGTGATGCGTCTGCCATTACTTCAACGTATATACTATATTATTGCTACCACAGCGTCTCAACTGAAAAAAAAAATGTTTTCAGCAGAAGGTCTGGCATTTTCAATTGGCTAAAAAAGCTTTGGTGGACACACAGCTTTGGTGGAACTGATCTGGAGCCATCAGTTTACAGTGTAAAGTTCATTGCTTTCCATTGTCATTTGTGCTCATTCGTGTTGTGTATCCTCAATCTGTCTACCCACATGAGCGTTGAGTCTGAGAAGGAGTTGGTGGGAGAAACAAAATTTAGAATTTAGACTGCAGTACCCATTTCAACCACTAGTTATAATTATTACATACTGCACTTTTAATGCAAAAATGTAATCAGCAGGGCTGGTCTGCATATTTCAGAAAGTACTGATCTGCTGGTATTTTCGCAATAATCTCAAGGGTTTACAGAAAATCTGAAGGCAAAAGGCCATCCAATCCCGTACTAGTAAGGTAAACTTTATAAAGTGGCCGGAGAGTGTATATGTATACTGCTGCAATATGGTTTTATTGTCATCTGCTTGTGTGCTTGTAGGTAAAATTCAGGACTCCGGGCTGCTGCTGCTTGAGCGAGCTACACTACATGGGAAGTTAGAGGAACATGACAAGGCCTTGCACATTCTAGTGCACCAGCTCAAAGACTCGTCTGCGGCTGAGGAATACTGCTCTTGGGCTTCTGCGTCTCAAGACCAGTCCTATCGTCAGAACCTTTTCCACCAACTCTTGAGCGTTTACTTGGACCCCGATGTACCGGGAGGGGCACAAACAGTAGCTGCCGTTGACTTGCTTAACCGGAACGCTGAAGTTTTTGATGCAGTGCGTGTGTTAAAGCTGCTTCCAGAGGAGTGGTCTCTACCGTTACTCCGTCCTTTCCTGTGTGGTGCGCTGAGGGCCAGTGTGCATGCACGGTGCACTTCCCAGGTTGCATTGGGGCTGGCCAGAGCACAAAACCTCCAGCTTCAGCATGACAGGGTGAGTTTTCATGAATTAGGAATTTATTTTCTTTACACTGCAAGCAAATGTGGCTCAAATCCGACTCAGATCTGTTTTCCATGACCGTTTGAACAGCACAAACCACATGGAATTTTATTTTTTCAATTCCGATTTGTGCCTCTTTCATATGTGGTACTAAATCCGATACAGGTCAGATGTTTTGCAATGCGACCGCAGTCTGAACAGTCATATCAGAATTCATGCAACTTTTTTGTCACTCTAGATCAAAATTTGTCACGATTCTGCACTCATGGGAGTCACTTTAAAGATTTGACATATCCAAAGTTATCAAGACAGTTGTGAAAGATAGTCAGTGTAAGTACAGCGATGTATCAGAACTTGTATTAAAGTGACAACTCTATATACAAGCAAAATAAGGGCTTGTATCATAAAAGTTCAAAAACTTTTGAAACTTTTTTGCTCTCTTCTGTTACATCCTTGTTTTTATTTTTCATACTGCCTACACATAATTTCCCTGGCTTCTGTGGCAGATCACACGATAAATTAGCACATAATCTCTTACTTTATGTTCTCCATGTTTATTTCCGTATGAACACTTGCTGTGCAAGTGTTGCCAATTTTCACAGAATTGAGGTTTTTCACTGTTGCCACGGATTGTTTTTCAACTCGATGAGTTAAAGTGACCACACTTAGACAATATTTACCCCCTGGAGTTTTGAGAAGCAATTGGGTGGATTTTGTTGTGAAAACCTGGCAACCCAGTTTATATTGTTCTTTTCTGCACACAGATCAGTTTAGAAACATTATCTGTTCATACTGGAGATCTGATATTGGCCACATTTAAAACAAAAATGTGAACAGCTATACAAAAAAGATCAGATCTGAGCAAAAATTGGAATTGAGCACTAAGGCTCTCAGTGTGAACGTAGAAACAATCGGTCACATGGTACTCGGAAATCAGAAGCAAAATTTAGTCCCGGTGATAGAACTGTCCAGATATCATAATGAAGGGGGAAAAAAACAACCAAAAAAAAAAAAGAATGAAATTTTTGGGGAAAAAAAACAAAAACGTAATTAAGTGGTTTGGCGCAATCTTATAGTATTATTTTTAGAAATAATATAAAACAAAAACAAACAAACAAAACTACCTGACTGTTAATTATTATTTAGAAAAAACTTGTCTGCAAAAAGTCATATGAGTGTCAATGCCAGTTAATTGCTAAAAATGTCAGATATCTTGAGTTTAATGACAAGGTAAGGTTAGTTTAGATTGTAAAAAAAAAAAAATGTCATTTATAGCAAATGGCCTGAAAATGATTAAAAAATAAGAATTTATGTTTTAAAAAACTTTTTTTTTTAGCATTTACTAGCTTTGGTGAGTTTAATGCTTTGCAAGCTTTTTTTTTTTTTTTTTTTTTTTTTTTTTTACACAAAGACTTTATTTGATCAAGATTTAAAATAAAAATATTATTTTTGTAAAATATATTTACAATTTAAAATGATTCTTTTCTGTTTTAATACTTGAAAAAATGTAATTTAATTTGTGATCCAAAGCTGAATTTTCAGCAGTCATTACTCCAGTATTTAGTATCACACGATTCTTTAGAAGTCATTATAACATGTTAATTTGCTGCTCAAAAAACAAACTAGAAAGTTTATAACAAATAGAAAATAGAAAGTTAATGAAAACAGCATTTATTTGAAATCTTGTCTTTACTGTGCCTTTTGATCAATTTAATGCATTCATGCTGAATAAAATAATTAACTTATCATTTTAATCAACTGACCCCAAATGTTTGAATATTTTAAAAAGTGTTTTTTTTTTTTTATTATTTTGTCATGTTTACAACTGAGAATGATAGTTTTCTATTTTAATAGTGAAAATGTAATTAATGAGTGATGCAAAGCTGAATAATAAATCATGCTGAATAAAATAATTTTATCTTTTTAATCTAGTGATCACAAATGCTTGAATATTTTACAAGTTTGTAATTTTACAAAATATATTTACAATTTAAAATTTTTATGATATTTTAATACTTTAAAATGTAATTCATTTGTGCTGCAAAGCTGAATTTTCAGCAGTCATTACCCCAGTATTCAGTGTCACACGATTCTTCAGAAATCATTCTAATATGCTAATTTGCTGCTCAAAAAATAAAATAATAATAATAATAATAATAATAATAAATAGAAAGTTAATACAAATAGCATTTCTTTAAAATAGAAGACTTATCTTTACTGTCTCTTTTGGTCAATTTAATGCATGTTTTAACAGTAAAAAATTTAATGTGTGATGCAAAGCTAAATTTTCAGTGGTCATTACTCTAGTCTCGTTCATTCAATTTAATGCATTCATCCTGAATAAAATAATTTTTATATTTTTAATCTACTGATCCCAGTTTTTAATTGTACGAAATATATTTACAATTTAAAATGATTGTTTTCTATTTTAATACTTGAAAATGTAATTCATTTGTGCTGCAAAGCTGAATTTTCAGCAGTCATTACCCCAGTATTCAGTGTCACATGATTCTTCAGAAATCATTCTAATATGCTAATTTGTTGCTCAAAAAATAAAATAAAATAATAATAATAATAATAATAATAATAATAATAATAATAATAATAATAATAATAATAAATAGAAAGTTAATAGAAATAGCACTTTTATCTTTACTCTCTCTTTTGATCAATTTAATGCATTCATGCTGAATAAAATAATTATCATTTTAATTTACTGCCCCCAAATGTTTGAATATTTTAAAGTTTTTTTTTTTTTTAATTTTGTGAAATATTTCGTTTAAATTGATTGTTTTCTATTTTAAAAATGTAATTTGTGATACAAAGCTGAATTTTCAGCAGTCATTACTCCTGTGTCTTTTGATCAATTTAATGCATTCATGCCTAATAAAATAATTATATCTTTTTTTTTTTAGGTTTTCCTTTCTTTTTATAATTGAACACTCTTTCAGTACATGCAATTGATCCACTAACCACTGCATTCTGTGTTGCGCAGCTGAAGTATCGAGGCGGCCCAATATTAGTGTCTGAAAAGAAAGGATGCCAGCTGTGCCACAACACCTTTAGCGAGCCAGACTGCGCCTGCTTGCCCGGAGGAACGCCTGTTCACCTTCACTGTGTCGCCAAGAAAGCTCGGAACTTACCAGTAGAGCGCCAACACGAAAACGCCCACCGCAGCAACCACACATGAAGCTGATCAGTACCATGGGGCAGTCGACACGTGCTGGCGTCGCACCTGTACCGCACACACGGGGAAGAAGGCTGAGTGCATAGGGCACCCGTTCAGAGCCCACGGTAGAGCACTTGATGCGACCAACACCTGCTTGCTCTGTGTGTGAGGGAGTCAGTCAGCGAGTGTGTGGATGTCTGAAATCCTATTTATTCCGTAACACATCACAACACTGACAGTGAATATGAGAATATTTTAATGAACATCAAACAAAAACTCTAAAGAAAACCTGACATTGTCTTTTGGTTGATCTTTTTAGCATTGCCTTATGGTGTCCAGTGGCTATCTTTGCTTTTAAATGGATGGTATCCATAATAACTATTGTTTGGGGTCAAAATACTAGTGTCTTGATTGCCTCTGTGAGCAGATTTATCAAAAATAAGTTTATGTAATGGTCAATAGTTTTCATTAAACAAAACAGAACACCAAAGTTACTTGCTCTGTTCTCAGAGAGTGACAGGTTATAGCCTTAAGTGATTGTCATGATTTACTTAATGTAAGGGGAATATGCTTGAGAGACAATTATTTTCATAATTTCTTTATGAATATGGTTTGTGGTCATCATAGCTATTTCAAATCATTGAATAGAGATAAACAGAGAAGATTTTCCATGTCCTTTTATAGTCTGATTTGGAAAACCTTCAAAGTTACATAAGTGTTATGTACGATTCTTCAATGAAAGTCTGATTAATGAGCACAACCCAAGAACGATTTTTTTTGTGTGTCTCTCTCTTCCTCTTTTCCACATCGCAAGGTTCATTTGACTTGGTATTTCCGCTTGAAGTCAAGTTTAAGTGATATTTAGTCAAACTGTAGCCATATCAAACCAATGGACTCAGGCTGTGCTGTGTTTGTGTACATGTTATAACTAAATGCTAAAATACATATATTACATCCAGCTGTTTGTTTCTCATATGCATGTGGTGATATGGACATGAGTCCTCATGTCTTAAGAATGCTAAGCTGTGATTTAAATGATCAAAAAAATATTTTAACATGCTAAATTACATGTGATTTGTAGGGAAGCACGGTAGCAAATAGCTGCGGGAGGTTTTGCCTGAGAATAATCTGTAACCTCATATTCAAATAAGTGAAAAATATTTTGTCTGTGAAAGCGAAAATAGTGGGATTTTTTTTTAAAGGTGGAAAGATGTGAAAAAAGCACAGAATAAACACTGCCTATCTAATAAATACATAAAGTGGCCTCGGCTGTGACGAGGAAAAGGTAGGATGACCTTGCCTTGAGATGTTTTTACAGAAACGGTTTAACAAGTGAAACTATTACATTAGTCACTGGCTACAAGGATGATGGTAAATTCTATCCAAAAAAAAAGTTCCAGTTAAATACATAAATTAAATGAATACTTTGGGTACTGTACACAATGTCTTGGTTTGTGGATCCGGCACAATGCCTGTGTAGTAAAGTGTATGTGTGCTGCTTGGTCTTTGCTTTGATTTGCTGATGCATTTTTCCTAGAAAAAAAGTTCCATTCATCATACGTGCAACCAAATCGTTCCTCCCCCTTGTCTAAAGAGAGACTTTTTCAGCTTGAGCTAAATGGAAATCCTCTGTTGCTACATCTCTTTATATCCACTTAAAGTATTTTATACATAAAAAATATACATAGATACTGGTGTGTACATACTGTATTATTAACTGTTTGTTGCTTTGTAAATTGATGCCAGTGTGGGTGGAATGTACAGAATGTAAAGACGTCCATTTTAATAAACAAGACTATGCCTACATGAATGGAACACGTGGTTTGTGATGCATTACTTCATTCTAACAGAAAACCTGAAGAGCCAAATGTCTGGGCCTCTTCTATAAGTTTGCTCGTGTTTATGAGTCCAACATCTTAAAAACAAGTATGCTATGAATAAATTAAGTTATAAGTTCTTATAAATCTTTATTGTCCAACAGCGACAACAGCAGGTAGCTGCGTTCACACTAGCGGCGACTTTTGTCTGCTGGCGATGAGGTTGCTAGTGGGCGTTCTCACTACTGGTTGCCTTGACAGCGACAATACAAACATTTTGGAGGCAAAATACTACATATAAATATAAATTAAATCCGTACATACAAACAAAAACGAATGAGAGGCACAGCCTACTTTTTTTTTCCATTGCGTGTTTATCTACAGCTGAGAGGAGAACGGCCACATGAGCTCTACCATCTTCTTTCCTATTGGCTGTTGCTCCCGTAAGTCGCTCTTCATTTGCGTTTAGCCACTAAACTTGCTAACTAGCACGTTATTTGGAAAGGCCATTGCAAAACTTCATAAAAAACCCTTATACTCATATTAAATAAAAAAAACCCTGGGTGGATTTTTATCATTATGAGGGTGGTTGTGTACACACAGTGCCAACACACATTTATGTTCAAACAACATGTAACAGTCAACTTTGCATCTGATGACCCCTTTAAAAAAGTAAACAACTCACACACAGAAATAACTACTTCCTTACGTCAAAACAAGTCTTAAAGGGGTCATCGGATGCAAAGTTCACTTTTACATGTTGTTTGAACATTAATGTGTGTTGGCAGTGTATGTACAAATCTACCCTATAATAATAAAAATCCATGCAGTGATTTTTAATTAATCTGTAAAATTTTTTTCCCCTTTTTCAAATCGATAGTTGATTGACATGAGCGTCTTACCTCAGACCCACCCTAAATCAGCTGTAACAGTCCGACCTCCATCGTTTTGATGCCAGAGCAGGGATGTAAGTTAGACAAGAATATCTCTGATTGAGTGATTGAGGTGTTGTGTTGCTGGATGTAATAATGAACATAGTTGTCGTCATTTACTCCCGACATCTGAACTGCTGAAGATGCAGTGGATTACGTTTGTTTGTGAAGGGAATGCACCTCCCAATCTACATAAATGCGTCTATGTTCCTGCAAATCATTTGTGATCCAGCTTCACCTACAGCACCAGTGAGTAAAGTTTTTTTTTTTATTATTATTATGAATCTCTGCAATCACCTTTCCTAATAACGTGCTAGTTAGCAAGTTTCACAGCTAAAGTAAACAGGCTCATCACTCCACAGAGAGAAGAGAGAGGCGGGGCAAGCAGAGCTCATTTGTATTTAAAGGAACAATCCCTCAGAATGGGTTGATTTTTGCAGTGCTGATTTTGGCAAGGTAAAAAGGGTGATGTTTTACACAACCGTTGAGAATTTTTAACCAAAGTATATTATAGAATTTTTATTATCACCCTAAAGAATCATATCAATCCGATGACCCCTTTAAAATGGCATGAAAACATGATCTGTGGGAGTTTTTAGTGAGTAATCAGCTTGGTGAAATTTTAAGTAAATCTCTGTGTCTGCGACCAATATTTGCCGAGCTTTGATAACTGATGATCCGAAAAATTAAAAGATAGTTAAAAGTTAAGGTAACACTCTAGAATAGGGAACTTATTCACTATTAACTACGACTTTTCCCTCAAAAAATTCCTAATTTGCTGCTTATTAATAGTAAGTTAGTTGTTAAGTTTAGGTATTGGGTAGGATTAGGGATGTAGAATAAGGTGTTTAATTAGTACTAATAAATGGCTAATATTCTAGTAATATGCATGCTAGTAAGCAACTAGTTAAGAAACTGCAAAATAAAGCGTAACCAAAGTCAACTAAAGAATAGCTGAACATAAGTTCACAAATAAAAATATGTTTAAATTGTTACTGCCTTGAGCTATTATTTTGGAATAAATGTAAATGCTTAAAAATACTGATGAGATTTATACTTTGCTTTAATTAATAGAATATTGATTATGCTGTTCATATAACATTAACAGTATAAACTAGTTTAAATGATGTTTATTTAACCAAGATATAGAACCATACAAAAAAAAAAAAAAAAAAAAAAAAAAAAAAAAAAAAAGTAATTTCAAAGCTATTCGATAAAGGAAGACAATGAAAAGTGATGAAGTTAGGGGTCTTTGAGGTCATAGAAATGCTGGCTGGAGAAACACATCAGGTTGTCTTACCTGTATAAAGTTTCTGTTTGTTTCAGAAGGTCCACAAACATCCATCAAACTGCTGAAGTTACAAGCAGTCATGGCAATCACTAAAGCTCCACTGATTCAGAAACAAGTGTTTTGCTGTATTTTCATCATTCTCTCTCACTGTCCTTTTGACATTGTCTTCTCTCAAACAAAAACACCATTGAGAGCCAGACTTTCCAATTAAAGAATTCCATTTTTAAATGCCAAATGGCCAAAAGGACATGAACAGAGAATGATGCGACGAGTTTTTCAAGCTTGCTGCTTATTGTTGTCATGGTTACAGATGAGGGCAGTCAGGTTTCTTCATATTTGCACACTAGCATGTAATTTGTCCTCCAGGTCACAGCTTTAAATGCAGAGCCCTAAACAAAATATTTGCATTATTAGGACATTATTAGGTTATTATGTGCTTCAGATATTTTGTATTGAGTTTAGCACTTGGGGACGGTGTAGTGACCTGTAGCTGTCATGTAGCAAAAGTGAGCATCTTTAAATGTGTAGGAAATATATTTTTGGACGACAAAAAAGGGTCTATAATGTAAATAATTAGGGTGGAACTGCTGAAATATGTGGTAACTGCCTCAGCCATCATAGTAATACGATTATTAAATAAAACTAAAAAAAGAAATCTAAAATAATTTAAACAACATAATTTGATAATTCATTTCAAAAACACACTGTCGCCCTCATGTGGTATTTAAGAGGATTGCAATCAAACGAATCTCACTATATTCTGGCAGATGGGCTTATTATTGATAAAAATAAACTAGAAATGTTAACATATGAAAAAAAATGTTTATTGAAAGATGTTTATATTAACATTTTCAATACAGCTTTAATATACACAACAGTTTAATCTCAGAAAAAAGAAAGATGATCTTTCAGCTCGCAGATGTCCAATGCCATCAACCAATAGAGCCAATGTTATACATTCTAACTGATGCAAGATGGTTTGATGTAGTAGGGGTGGTTTATGTCTGTGATCAGCAGGGTATGGTTGTCCGCAAAATATCCCAATTATCCAGTGAGAGAGAGGAATTGTGTCCTCTCTCAGGATTCCTGTGCTGTATTGATCCTTTCCAGTTCAGCGCTTTTTCCAAGTGAACTTCTTCCTGGCTCCTTCCTGCCCTGGTTTCTTCCTCTCTCTGATCCTGGGGTCAGCGGTCAGCAGGCCAGCTGTTTGGGTGATCAGAGAAAACAGATGATGACAGACACAAATTAACATGAATTAGTTCATAAAAGAATATCAGTTATTCATGTCAATATCCAAAGTGCACATTTTTTATAGGTCTGTGCATAATCTGCACAATTAATGGTTTTCTGTGTAGCTGCTTATCTAGCTGAGTAACAATTTTTTTGAGGGTCTTCAACAGTGAGAATAGAGTTTCAGAGCTTTTAGGAAAAAGGGCTGTAAAAAAAAAAATGGTCCTGAAGGGTCGGAAACATGTTTTTCTCTTAGTCTCTTACGCTCATCAAGACCGCATTTGTTTAATGAAAAATACATTAAAGATTCATATTGTGAAATAGTATTACAACTGAAAAGAACTGTTTCTATTTTAAAATATTTTAAAATGTAATTGATTACTGAATTAACTTTTAAGTACTAACATGTCTACTAGTATCGCAACTGAAAAAAAAAAAAAATATATATATATATATATTATTATTACTATTATTATTATTATTATTAAATATTAACATTATTATTATACATTGTTTTTCAAGATTCTGTTACGATTCTATATTCTATTATTTATTCAAGATTCTTTTGAGAATAGAAAGTTATAAAGAACAGTCCTTACAGTTTGATGTTTCACTGAGGAAAGTATTACTTTTTTTTAACCTTTTGTTTTCCAGTTATTTCAGTATTCAAATCTTAGATGTTTACTGAGATCCTTTTACTCCCATATGAAAAGATACTGAAATAATTTTTGCATTTTATTCCATTGTTTTCAAGAGTTCAAAAAAATATTTATTGTATTTTTTTTCATAAATAAAAAAAAAAAAAAAAAAAAAAAAAGTGTCCCGCATTTGCATGTCACTACCGAAACATGTTTTAGTCCATTGGTTGAGACTACACCCCTACATTTATGATCAGGAAATATTCATGTGTCCCTCTCTCTCATAGCTACATGGTGAGTAGATATGCCCTGTGTAACTTTACAGAAAATGTCACTACCGAACACCATTTTTCTATAATTAAACACTTTCTTTGGGAGTACTTTCATAACATTTTTTGTGTACAACTGTTCAGAACTGTCCTAGCTAACCATGTGCTGATTAGCATCTTTGAGCCAGGTTTAAAAATATCTAAAATATTCACTACGAAAACAGTCACGACTGAAACATTTGGAGGTGTTTTGGTAATGGCATCTTTTGACTGTTATCCCATAAAATTGCCACTACCGTAACAGTCACAACCAAAACATGCCATCGTTGTTTCGGTAGTGACAAAAGGAAACGCATAATCTTTTATTTGGGGGAAATAAACAATTTTAGTAGTTTTTCAAATTTTTTGTATTTTAGCATGTTTTAGTATGCAAGTTAAAATTCTGTAACGTGATGTGGTCGCTCCCAAAACATTACTGTCACTAACAAAAAATATGCTGACCGAAACATGGGATCTTTTGTCAAAAATTAAATATACTAAATTATCAACTAAGATGTTAAAAAACAATTTCTTTATGACTGAAGAAAGAAAGACATGAACATTGTGGATGACAAGGGGGTGAGTAAAAAAAAACTTTTTAATAAATAAAAAAATATATATCTTTACAAGGAAGACCTTAATAGGCCAATATAACCATTAAATTAAATTTAATTATTATTACTGTTTCTCGGTAGTGACAAATTTGGGGAGAGGACAAATATTACAAAACTTTATAAAAACACAGTATAAGAATCAACAGCACAATAATTAGAAATGTGTACCTTGGATATTATACAATTTGCATACATACAAAATTTGTGGTCTTTTTTAAATACTTTTTCAATTTTGACTTTGAACCAGTTCTGTAGAATGACCCATATATGAATATGCATATGCATAGACATATCAGTATAATGCTTTAGGCTTCTTGTCACACACCTTGCCTCATCTTTTCAACTTCTCCCTCAGAGACAAAGCTGAGCAGTGCCCGTGAGATGGCCAATCGCAGAGCTCCAGCCTGAGCTGAGTGACCACTGCCCTCCACGCTCCCCTCAATGTCAAACCGGCTCAGCATGCCCACAAAGTGCAGAGGAAACATCAACTGCTCCCTGAGAAAGTGTGAAAATATATATATAGTATGAGGAGTAAAATTAAGAACATGTTTCTCTCTGCTGGACTACTCAAGATTTCAACATCTGTACGAATGACACTCCTGCAAATCCCCCTTTGAGGACTGTATCATCATATTTAGACAAAGCGATAATCCCGCCACCGCAAGAACTATTGAGAGGATGCGATGCAAGAACATGCTTTAGTATGTGTGCGCTCGCTTGCTCGCTCGCGGGGACGGCCCACAGTGCTGACACAGTGCAACACTCCCCTTCTGCTCCAATTAGGCCTGTGTGAAGCGGACGGAGTGATAAGGGCGGGCAACCGGCCGCACGCTGACAGCACCAAGTCTCCGGCTCACTCATCTGTGTAATTAACTTTTCAACCACATTAGAAAAACCCAACACACTCACCACGCACGCTGGACCACAAATGCTGGATTTGAACATTTTTGGTGTGGCTCTTATTTATGGCATACTAACTAGAGTAAAAACAAACATTTAAGCGCTTGATATGCTAAAAGGATCTTTCCACAAAGATGCAACGCATGACTGGGGTACCCTCGTACGCACTTGTCTTGTAGTAGGGGAAAGTAGTGGAGGTAGTTCCTGCCATTGATTGTGATGTTCCCAGAGCCACTGTCTCTGAGGGTGATACTGGCTTTGGCGGTCTTCCTTCTGCCTGTGGGAAAGAGAGAGAGGGAGATAAAGACAAAGTCAGAGTGATGTGGGAATTAAGTCAGTGTGTAAAGAAGAAACAGAGTCAGTTTTAGGGGAGAAGGCAAGAAGAGCAAGACAAGGTGGAACGCTTGCAGAATAGCTCACCCAAAAATTAAAACACTGCCATTATTTATTTTCAAATTGTGAGGAACAGATCAGAATTCTGATCAGAAGGTCTGAAAATGTCTGCTGTAGCTCTCAAATCTTATGTGTTATATTTTAACTCAGGGTTATTGTATGTAACTAAAATTAAAATGAATGTTTTTGTTATTTAAAATAACGTTAAACGAAATAGACATGTTAAATAATAATAATAAAAAATTATTTCAGCTAGCTGCCAAGGCAGAATTCCTTTATTTAGTTTAAATTGAGGTACTCAGTTTAAATTAACTGCTAAACATGAAAAAAAAAAAAAAAACATCAAACTTAACACAACAAATCACAGAACACCATTATGGTTGTTACAACCATGAAACGTTTGTAGACGATTAACGTCGTACAAATAATTGTGGTAATTACCAGTGTTGTTGTAACTTAAACTTAAACTATTATATTCTACCAGTCAAAAGTTTTTGAACAGTAGGATTTTTTTCCAAGTTTTTTTTCCTCTTCTGCTCATGAAGTCTACATTTATTTGATCCAAAATACAACAAAAGCAGTAATATTGTGATAATTTTACAATTTAAAATAACTGCTTTCTATTTGAATATATTTTAAAATGTAATTTATTCTAGTGATCAAATCTAAATTTCCAGAATTATAACTCCAGTCTTCAATGGTACATGATCCTTCAGAAACCTAATTCTAATATGTTAATTTGCTGAAAAAAGAAACATTTATTATTATTATTATTATTATCATTATTATTATTATTATACATTTTTTAAAAAAGTTGAGTTTTTTTTTTTTTTTTTCAGGATTCTTTGATGAATAGAAAGATCCAAATAGCATTTATCTGAAATAAAAAGCTTTTATAACAACTTTTTGGGGGGAGAAATAAATGATAGAACTTAACACTTATTTAACAAGGATGCTTTAAATTGATCAAAAGTGATGATAAAAACTTTTATAATGTTACAGAAGATTTCTATTTCAGATAAATGCTGTTCTTCTGAACTTTATATTCAAAGAAACCTGAAAAAAATTCTACTCAGCTGTTTTCAATAATAATAATAATAATAATAATAATAATAATAATAATAATAATAATAATAATAATAGTAATAAATGTTTTCTGAGCAGCAAATCAGCATATTAGAATGATTTCTAAAGGGTCATGTGACTGGAGTAATGATGCTAAAAAAATAAACTTTGAAATACATTACATTTTAAAATATATTCATATAGATATATATTTTAGTAAAAATAGTAAAAGTAGTAAAAATACTTCAAAATGTTACTGTTTTCGCTGTAGTTTGGATCAAATAAATGCAGGCTTGGTGAGCAGAAGAGACTTTAAAACACATTAAAAATCCTACTGTTCAAAAACATTCGACTGGTAATGTAAATAGTATATACCGAAGTAAAAAAAAAAAAAAAAATAATAATAATAATAATATATATATTATAGACTTGGAAATTACAAATTTTGCCTTGGCAAACAACTGAAGAAGTTAGAAGTGCAGTTTGAAGTTAAAATGACTAAAACAAAAAAAAAAAAAAAAAAAAAAAAAAAAAAAATCTAAAAAAAAAAAACAACTTAATGACTAAAGCATAAAATAAATAAAAATAAAAGTTCATTTAAAATATTAATACATACTGTAATTATATATATATGATGATTGCAAAATTAAAACTAAAGTATTACAATTCATCCCACTTTCAATTCAGAATGTTTAAACTTATGTTTGTCTTGTGAATAACGGATACTGTGCAATTTTTGTCCTAAACATTTCACATTCACGCAATTTTCAAGTGTATTGACTTAGAGCACTCAAATAATAAGCAGTGTATTCTCAGTTCACTTACTTGCATAGAAATAATTGAAATTAAAAGTGCACAATAAATTCAGTTATTGTAAATAATCACAATCAGATTCAGAATCAGACCTATGCATCACATATGAAAATGTTAAGGTTTAACTACAGATAAGAGATCTGCATCTGACTTTGAATAAAGGTGAATGGACTTCATTTATGCTGCTTATTGCCATATTTGGAGTGCTCACAAAAGCAAAAAAACTGATTACACATTTAATCAGCCGAATTTTTTGAGATATCAATATCATACCTTCAGCAGTGCTGAAAGCGACTCCCTGTGGGTCGTACTGCAAGGCAGGAATCTCGTGTTTACTGGACTGAACCTCCAGCTGTTTGCGGAACTTCAGTACGAACTCCTCCTCCAGAGAGCAGTAGGGCATAGACAACAGCTTCTCCATCAGCTGGATCAACCGCATGTACTACACAAAACAAGAGAACTCTTAGTTTGCCAACAGCACCCTCTTGTGTTTCCATCCTGAATTATTCTCAAGTTCTATACAAGTTCTTACATCTTGATCTGAAATGTTCTCGACCAGATACTCTTCTATTTCCTCTTTTAACAGCCACCGGCTCCCAGTCAGCACACTGAGGAAACAAACAGTTTGTCCATTAAAATCATCACAATGTTCTTTTCTAGATTGCTTCCTAATCTAATATCCCTAGCATCGTATATTACAAATACGGTTGGCTCTATGACAAACTGCTTTCGCTCTTTGCTAAATGCATGTAAATGTTTTTCTTGTAGAAAGTGCTCACATTTGTTTGGTATCTGATGTGAAGAGGCCTTTACTTCTCATCTTGTCCTGGTGTCTTTCTATTGCCAAAGTCTTCTCATACACATCCTAGAATGACAGAAGAGAGAAATGGAAAGTGGTCAGTTTCAAAAACCAAAAGCAGAATTAATGCTAAGAAAGAAAGAAAGAAAGAAAGAAAGAAAGAATCCTCTGAGCGTGGTCCCTGTTGACTAATAAGTCAATGAATACACAGAATGAAGGACGAGGTTGTCTTCATAGATATTCAGGAATCCCTCAAAAGAAAAGATGCAGTGAAGCAAAAGCAGGGATTTGAAAATCCCCCCGACGCACACGCTCACACAGATACACATGCGTGCACACACACACACACACACACACACAGTCTCCATTATGAAGGCAGATCTCATCTCTGTCTCTCTCTCTTCAACTCCGGCTGAATTTAATTGTGTGTGTGGAGGGAAAATTGAATTGGGGAGCACTTGGGCCGTAACCCCCCACACTTTCTCTCTCCTTTCTAACACGCGTGCTCGCACGTCCTCCTGACAGGAGAATCTGCCATGCGGAGCAGGATGGCATCCTCGGGCACACTTGTCTAAATTGGCATCGCGCCCGTGAGCCTGGAGTGCCCGTCAGGCGTGGTGGTGCTGGAGCGGCGCGGAGCAGGGGTCTGACGCGGGGCCCCGACGCTGGCATGCAGCTCACGTCGGCACCTTCCTCACGCCTGTGCGAGAATTCATTTCCCCCTCAATTATCCCACAGCTGTTTGTTTAATTCGGTCCTGATAGAGTGCGTATAATCCACCGCTACTCGCCAAAAAAGCAAACATCGGGCAAAAACCAATTTTCAGCACAAAAAAGGAGGAGTAATAGAAAAGAAAGGGGGGGAGGGAGAAAAAAAGCGGGGGAATGCACGTTACACGTTCGTGATCACAGCGCCATAACGAATCCAGAGAAATTCAAATGCCTTTAGGAGGGGAGAGAGGCTCCTCGATCTCAGCTTTTAAGATGAACTTTCAATGTAGCCTTTTGGTTGGCCGGGGCTCCTTGTATTCAACAAATCATGGGTAAATTTTACAGACTCGCTCCTCCCAAAGCGCACATGGCATTTTTTTTTAAAGGTTAAGTTGAAAATACTGCATAATCAACACAAGTTAAATAAGAAGTACTAATGTCATGAGGCTGTGCTTTTATTAAAAAAAATTTCCCATGTAATTAATTGTTGCTCCAAGTATAAACGTGTCAGATGTGTCGTTGCCAAAGTCAGTCCATTCTGACTGGTTTGTCAAAAGTTTAAATAACATATTTCAAAATATTAGATAAACCTAACAACAGCAGTGTTATAAAGTATGCTTCTTTAGCTCAAATTATGCAATAAAATAAAATACTTTTAGGTTGGTCCAGCTATTGCACATGCAATAAAAATCTAACAGCAGTTCTTCAATGACAAAAGTGACATGCTCTTTTAACTAAAAGTTGCAAGAACAACTGGCCGATTCTGCACCATCACTGCATATTAAATCTGTAGATTTATTTATGTTTTAATGCCAGCAACAATGGCTATAAGTCTTTTAGTATATTTTCTGAGTAAAAATGTTAATAAATTAAATCCATTTATCTTTTTCTGATCTTTTCAGGCCTTGCAAATGTAAACTCTAGTTGTTTTTTGTTATTTTTTTGTAATCTTTTGAATTAAACTCACCAAGATGACTAACAAAAGTTCCCTGAAATTGTAAGAAT
Organism: Labeo rohita; assembly: GCF_022985175.1. Taxonomy (NCBI): domain Eukaryota; kingdom Metazoa; phylum Chordata; class Actinopteri; order Cypriniformes; family Cyprinidae; genus Labeo; species Labeo rohita. Next base: position 10,329,345 of record NC_066874.1, on the reverse strand, counting down.
GACTGAATAATTGTTTAATCTGAGTAGGAGAAATGGTTGAAAATTCCAAACCAATAAGTACGTTTTGCATCATATGCCATTTTTAAAATAAATGTACACTACTATTCAAAGGTTTGGGGTTTATAAGATTTTTAAGTGTTTTATTGTGTCAATGCAGTTCTTTGGTTAAAAAAAATCTTATAAAATCTTATAAACAGTAATATTGTTAAAGGAGTAATTCACTTTCAGAACAAAAATGTACAGATAATGTACTCACCCCATTGTCATCTAAGATGTTCATGCCTTTCTTTCTTCAGTCGTAAAGAAATTGTTTTTTGAGGAAAACATTTCAGGAATTATCTCCATATAGTGGACTTTTATGGTGCCCTCGAGTTTGAACTTCCAAAATGCTGTTTAAATGCGGCTTCAAGGGTCTTATCTAGCGAAACGATCTGTCATTTTTTAAAACAAATCATTAAAATTAAAATCATCATCTTGTCTAGCTCTGTGATGCGCATGTGTACTCTGTGTAATCTGGGTCAATACAGTTAGGGTAGGTCGAAAAACTCCCATCTCATTTTCTCCTCCAGCTTCAAAATCGTCTTACATCGCTGTTTTACCTTTTTTTGTAAAGGGCGTTTGGCCTTCTTTGCATGTTAATTTTGTAAACACTGGGTTGCTACTTCTGCAGTGATGTACGACGATTTTAAAGTTGGAGGAGAACATTAGATGTCATTTTTTGACATACCCTAACCCGGATTACACAGAGTACACATGTGCATGGCAGAGCTAGACAAGACGAGTATATGAGGTTAAAAAGTATATATATTTTTATTTTTTTGAGAAAATGACCGATCATTTCACTAGATAAGACACTTACTCCATGGCTGGGATCATTTAGAGCCCTTTGAAGCTGCATTTAAACTGCATTTTGGACGTTCAAACTCACTGGCACCATTTAAGTCCACTATATGGAGATAATTCCTGAAAATTTTTCCCCTCAAAAAACAATTTCTTTACAACTGAAGAAAATATATTCTATATTATTCTATATATTATTTAAACAATTTTCAGCAGCCACTACTTCAGTCTTCAGTGTCACACAATGTTTATAAAAAAACAAAAAAAAAAAAAACAGTCTTATACGCAGATTTGTTACTAAAATAATAGGTCTGGGTTTTGACACAAATTTCACAATTCGATTTGATTCTGATTCTCAAGCTTGCATTTCGGTTTGATTCAATACTGATTATTTTGGATATATATCAGGTACAATACATGCCATATTTTCTCAAGGGGGAGAAAAACCTCAACTAATGCTGTAAAATATACATGAGAGTCAGTTGGTACTACATTGATTTGTATACCAACTTAAATTTAACTGAATGAAGTTTTGATAATAAAGTTACAATTAGGCTACATAATTGTATTTCCACTCCAATTTGTTTTTTGAAATATAAACGCTTAAATGTGGGCTGTCACAAAAACTTGACGGATGCATTCTAGCTGACTAACAAATTGATGGTCACTGAATGTTTTTTCTTAGGTAAATGTGACATTACATGACATTGTTCACAAGCTGTAATACTGACATCTTTGCACGGCTGAAAAACTGATTAAGCGATTACATAAGACAGGTTACGGATTTTGGCAAGTTGCACTCTTTCCTTTTTAAAATAACCTTTCGATGTTTCCTCACTTTTTTGAATGGCATTTATTATTTGAATATTGTAATAAACAGTACCAAGGCACAAAGCTTATTCTGATTTATCGGATGGAATGCAGACATCCAACATTCTGTTCGTTAACTGGAAAACAGGCTATATCGAGTCTTTGGATTTAAGATTCAATACAATTGTGTAAAAATGAGATCCCATTAAAATTGAGAAATCAACATTTTTTACCCAGCCCTATAAAATAATTTCTTTTCTTTTTTTTTTTTTTTTTGTAAATTTACTCTTAATCATTTAAAGTAACATTTCTTATTCATTTCAGTTGTGCTGCTTAATTTAGTTGAAACTGTGACATTTTGTTCAGGATTGTTTTATGTAATATAATGTTATAAAGTCTTTACTCTCACTTCTGTTCAATTTAATGCATCCTTGCTGATTTTTTTTTTTTTTTTAAAAAACAGCAACTACAATAATTTGCTTTCCAGTTGCATAGCACTGAACAAACACCACCCCACCTTTAACTGTACTATGAGGTACCACCCAAATCCATCAAATAATCAGGCCCAATTTTGGCATGTATGTGTCCCTGAACCACAAAACCAGTCATAAGGGTCAATTTTTAAAAAAATTGAGATTTATACATCACATGAAAGCTGAATAAATAAGCTTTCCACTGATGTATTTGTTGGGACAGGACAATATTTGGCTGAGATACAACTATTTGAAAATCTGGAATCTGAGGGTGCAAAAAAAAAAAAAAAAAGTTGTCCAAATTAAGTTCTTAGCAATACACATTACTAATCTAAAATTAAGTTTTGATATATTTACAGAGGGAAATGTACAAAATATCTTCATAGTAAATGATCTTTACTTAATTTCCCAAATGATTTTTTGCATATAAGAAAAATCAATAATTTTAACCCATATAATATATTTTTGGATATTGCTACATATACAGTATACCCGTGCTACTTAAGACTGAATTTGTGGTCCAGGGTCACACCGTTATTACACTACATTAACTTTGGTGAAATGTATATTTTCAGTTTGAGAGCGCAAAAAAGGGTCACACAACTGATCATTGCTGTACTGGAATACTTTCATTATTCGAGTGTGCAAGTGGGTTACACTGATAGCTGTATAACGTCCTGATATATAAGGTACCGACTATAAACTAAGTGTCTATATTTACCGCCCATGTATCTTAGTGAGTTTGTGTGTTTGTGTTTTGCTTCCTTTTGCTCATGCTAGAAAAATATTCCTGTCTGCAGGAAGGAGAGTTGTACATTATTTTCTGCACACTGCAGGGTTTCTGAACGCGGGGCACCTCCATGCGATTCGAAGCTGGATGAGAGAGCCGGTGCACGCCGGCAGATTTGACATACCTATTTAAATTAGCAGCAGGGGTCCCAGCCACTGCAGGGCAAAGGGGAGGATGAGGGGCTTGGGCGCACCGAGGACAATGGCGCATTAGTCAACTTGCACGCACACACCAAACTCCTTACCGCTACTGAGAGACGTCTTAGCCCAAGGTCGAGTCCATAGATGAATGGTAGAGAAGGGAAAAATAAGCTAAAACAAACAAACTTTGAAAAGGAATTAGCCGTGGTGACAAAGAGGCGGTTAACGCAGGAGGCTCTCTGGGGCTCTTCCCATCACCGTAAAACCCCTGAGGCTAATGTGCACACACACCTACACACAAAAAACAGCACGCGTGCACGCATACACACTCACACGCACACCTAATATCACAAAGCCCTGGCGTGCCTACTGAAGTGTGTGATGCTCCCTGTTGTAAATGGGATTTAAGGAGGAGAAAGAGCTCCGTCACACTCATCTTCCTAACTCTCATTCCTCTTCTTCTCACAAATCCAAACCTGACATTTGCATTTTCCTTAACCATTCCAATCTCCTGTTTATACTGGTTTGTTTTAACACCAACCATTCTATTTCATTTGATTTAGCACACTAAGTGTGAAATGTCAAACAAAGCTTGTCTCTGAGCAGAGGGTCTATTCCACCCCCATCACCCCATCCAGGCCCTTTTTAGGGGATCAGAGACCCGAGTCGCAGCCTCCCTTCCCAGCTTTCTCTGTCTGCACCCCTCCTCTATCCCAGTTCTCTGTGATGTGCCCCCACCTACCCTCTGTCTGTGCCACTCCCTTCCTTCAATCACAGACCAGACAAAGCAGACTCTCTCCCCAAACCAGTTTTAGATACAAAATTTAATTTCTGACTGATACAGATAAATTTAGTGATTTAGTGAAAATTATTTTCTTACCAAAACTAAAGTTTTCATTTAGCTAAAAACTGAAAAAAGCTTATCAAATTCAATTATTTATCCGACTGACCTGTATATAAACGAGTAAACTGCATAAGACAGTTTTTATACAAACTTTAATGATATAATTATTTCTACACCAGTTTCATTTAACCAGTGTCTGTAATAGAATACACTCACAACAGATTCTGATGCTCATTAAGGCTGCATTTATTTGATTAAAAATTCAGAAAAAAAAACAGTACTAATGTGAAACATTATTTCAATGTAAATTAGCTGTTTTCTATGTGAATATATTTTAAAATGTAATTTATTTCTGTCATTCTATGTTGTTTTATTATCAATCTTGTAAACAGCTGTGCTGCTCAATGTTTTGTTGGAACCTGTTATGCTTTGTTTTTTTCAGGATTATTTCATAAAAGTTAAAAAGAACAGCATTTATTTAAAATAGAAATCTTGTGTAACAATATAAACGACCACTTAAACGTTTGTGGTAGTACATTTTTATTCTTTCTTTCGTTTTGAAAGAAATGCTTACTTTTATTCACCAAGGATGTGTTAAATGTATAAACAGTGAGAGAGAAGAAAAAAAAAGTGTTAGAAAATATTTATATTTTGAATAAATGCTGTTCTTTTTAACTTTTTATTCATCAAAAAAATCCTGAAAAAGAGAATCACAGGTTCCAAAAAAATAAGTGAATAGATAAATAAGCAGCACAACTGTATCTAATACTGATAATAAAAGTAATAAATCAGCAAATTAGAATGATTTCTGAAGGATCATATGACACTAAAGACTGGAGTAATGGCTGATAAAAATTCTGCTCTGCATCACAGGAATGAATTATATTTTAAAAGTATATTAAAATAGAAAACTATTATTTTAAACTGTAATAACATTTCACAATATTACTTTTTTTTTTTTTTTTTTTTCATTTTTAAAGTAAACGCAGCCTAGATGAACATAGGAGAATTCTTTAAAAAAAAAAAAATTAAAAATCTTACTAACCCCAAACTTTTGAATGGGAGTGTAATCAAAATCAAATTAATATTGTCAGCTCATCCCTAGCAGTCATACAGGTGACATGGCGGATATAAAAATTCTACACTATTTTGTCTAAATAGATTAGAAAAAAAAACTAAAAGATAAAATTAGGCATCCTAAAAACAATAATGCTTTTACAATATTATGTACATGATGAAAAACAGATATTAATTTTGAGATATGCTAGAGTCTACATTTAAAGGTGCATTAAAGGAGTTAAAGTCCTTTATTTTCATAAAAATAATACAATATATATACTTTTTAAATGTCAAACGTTCGCCTTGTCTTACTTTTTTTCCAGTTCATGACAGTTAGGGTATGTCGAAAAACTCCCATCTCATGTTCTCCCTCAATTTCAAAATCGTCCTATATTGCTGTTTTACCTTTTTTGTTAAGGGTGTTTGATCTTCTTTGCATGTTCACTTTGCAAACACTTGGTGGGTACTTCTGCAGTGATGCAGGATGATTTTAAAGTGATTTTTGAAGTTGAGGGAGAAAATACGATTGGAGTTTTTCGACATACCCTAACTGTCCTGAGCCAGAATACACAGAGTTCAGGCAGAATAAGATAAGATGAGCATTTGAGATTAAAAAGTATTTAAACTGTATTTTTTTTATGAAAATAACCAATTGTTTCGCTAGATAAGACCCTTCTTCCTCAGCTGGGATCGTTTACAACTGCATTTGGGATTGTTTGAAGCTGCATTTAAACTGCACTTTGGAAGCTCAAACTCAGGGCACCATATCAGTCCATTATATGGAGAAAAATCCTGAAACGTTTTCCTCAAAAAACAATTTCTTTACGACTGAAGAAAGAAAGACATGTACATTTTGGATGACAAGGGGGTGAGTACATTATATGTAAATTTTTGTTCTGGAAGTGGGCTTCTCCTTTAAGCGATTTTTACCAAACTATGTTGATATTTGAAAGCACCAAAACAAACACTCCCATAGACCAACAGGACCTCGCCCCATTATGATATCTCCACCCCACGCGTACGTACACAACCCTGGCATAACAACGATCGTAGAAACAGGCAAAGATGACACACCTCTTGCCTGATCGTAAGCCTTCTTTTTAATGTTTTGTTCCTCCTCTTTTTTTCTCTTCAAATTCTGATCTATAGTCAATCTGCTAATATCCGTCCTGTGCACCCAAATCATTACAAGACACGCCCCTTACTTCTGATTGTCTACAAGTGTGTTTTGGGACCCGGTCCGACATTGTGGTCAAAAGCGTTTTTCAATAATTGCTTAGTGCACCTTTAACAGTGTTGTTAAATTTTTAGTGTTTTTAAAGTGAGACTAAAATGATGAAATTAAAATGTAAAAATAGAGGAAATGAGCATGCATCTAAATTACAGGAAGTATTAAATATCAACCAATGGCAACAAATAAATACATTTTATCATCTGATAACCTATATGGTACTTATATATTGTATATATACAGCTATTATTCAAATATTAGTTATAACATACTGGTTTTGACTGTTCTACGTATTTAAAAGGAGTATGAACTTACATGCAAGAGAGAATAGTAGGACTGTTTTCCTGTGTAGAACAGAAAGTGAAAAGGGCGTCCTTCTGCATCCCACTGGATAGCTATAAGACAGAACAGAGCATGAGAAATGTATTACCAGAAATCAGCAAGCTTATATTTGGTGTCAAAGAGCATAGATACAGTTAAAAGGCAGCTGTTACATACCTGTCTGTCTTGGGAATATTTCCTCTGGGTGCTAAAACAAAAAGAAATGAACATAGTAAGCATACTGACTATGTTATAAATTATAAATTATCCCCCCCCCCCCCAAAAAAAGGACAGAATCTCACCTTCATAACAGGTCTTGCTCGCTTCTCAAAGAGTCCAGAGGGGAAGAGATATGCGATGCTCCTCTACAAAAACAAACAAACAAAAATGTATTAGAATGCATGGCAAATTTAATGGGAAATAAATAATTGACACTTTTTTACATTTGTTTTATTCATTTTAGGAAAATCTTTTTAAACATTTTTATGAACTTTATGCAAGCATTCATGCAGCCAGGCCTCAACTCTACTACTGTAGTAGACAAAGGCAGGCAAATAAAAAGTCAGCTTTGTGCCAATTCTTAAATAACATGCAACAGCATGATAATATTTTATTATTATTTTTTTTTTTATTGTGTACCCCTAGATGTCTCTCTATGCACCCCAGGTGTGTTTTACTACCTGGGAAACACTGATCTCTTCTACTTTAAAAACTCTTATAAAGCACCAAATTATTCCAGTGATAGCATTCAGCGGGGCATAAAACTTTCATTTGCATAACATGAGACATTCAGAATGGCAACCTTTGGGTCTTTGACCCTGTTTTCAGGATAAAGAGACAGAAAACAGAAAAGAAAAAAGTGAGGTGATGGCAGATGCACTCTAAGAGAACAGACATCCATGTATTGGGCCATCAAAACCAGAGGGTGAGGGAAACTGAGTGAAATAAAGCAACACAAAGAGAAGAACAGACAGAACGGTGCAGGATGCAGTGACAGATGAAGGCAGCACCTGTTCATACCTTGAAAAGCAATATGGCCCAACTCCCTCAGGGAGGTTTAGCCTCGTCATAGCATTCTAGAAACCTCTGCTGCCTAAACTTCACACAAGCCCAATCTGGGAAAACAAACTTGCTACTCGCACTACCTCAAAACAGATTTTTTTATTTATTTTTTTTTTGAGACATCTGACCACTCACTTCATGTGCCATGAAATAATGTAGCACTGAAAATCTAAGTGTCTGACCTTCTCAGGTGATAAGGACATACATGTTTTAACAGATCTTTTTTTTTTTCAAGTTAGTCAAGGTTTCTTCGACCAAGTCATAATTTACCCTCTTGCTGACCCTTACATACTGTACAATTAAAGGAACAGTTCACACACACACAAATCCTGAATAAACAAAATATTCATAAAATAAAAATACTGAATAGTCATTGATATCCAAGTAAATATTTGTCCTAATCTATTCATTTATTAAAGGGATGATTGATTGTGATTTTTTTTTTTTTTTTTTTTTAAACTTTAGTAGTTAGTGTGTAATGTTGCTGTTTGAGCATAAACAATATTTGCAAAGTTACAATGCTAAAAGTTCAATACAAATGGAGATATTGTTTTTTAAAATTATGGCAGTTTAATGCCTACAAATACAGCTTCTGGATGGTGACACCACAAACCCTGAAATTTACATAAACCCCACCCGAGAACATGTGAAAAAGGGGGTGAGGCCATGTTTAGAGCCCTATAATTTCCGCGACGCAGAAAATGCGGACGGAATCAGTGCTGTTTTTCCAAAAAAGCGCCTGGCGACAAATCTAGCGACTTCTTGGACAAACCTTATTTAGTTTCTGAGACTCTCTGATACTGCCGCATGAGTGCGAGGTCTTGCTTTCCCAGCGCGCACATGCCTCTCCCGCTCTTTCTCTGCGCCTGCTCTGTTCAGTGAGCGTCAGATAGGAACAGGGCTTTTAGTTAAAATATATATATTCTGTTGCTTCTAACTCTATTTTATATGCAAGTATAGCCAAAATCACAGCACAGCCATTGTCTTAATCGTATGCATATTTGATTTCATTAGACAACGTCGTGATTATGAATCAGGATTTTAGTGCAGATTAATATTTTCGGGAACTGGTTATGTAGTCTTAATGGGCTGTGTTTCAGTCACTATTTCATATTCATCCCATTGTCTGACAACAGAAAATTAAATATGTCAACGAAAACAGCTTTATTGAGAATTTGGCTGCATTAAAATGCAGTATTTAAGCACAGGGATGCAAGACAATATGAGGCACTGGCATATTTCTCCATATAATGGACTGATATGGTTCCCCCGATTTTGAACTTCCAAAAGGCAGTTTAAATGCGGTTTCAAACGATCCCAGCCGAGGAAGAAGGGTCTTATCTAGCGAAACGATCGGTTATTTTCATTAAAAAAAAAAATTATTTAAATGCTTTTTAATCTCAAACGCTCATCTTGCCTTTTTCTCCCTGAACTCTGTGTATTCTGACTCAAGACAGTTAGGGTATGTCGAAAAATTCCCAGTCTTTTGCAAACATGCAAAGATGATCAAACACCCTTAACAAAAAAGGTAAAACAGTGAAGTTGAGTGATTTTGAAGTTGAGGAAGAACAGATGCGAGTTGAGAGACATACCCTAATGTCATGAACCGGAACAAAAACAGTCCAGGCAGAGTAAGACAAGACGAGCGTTTGGCATTAAAAAGTATATAAATTGTATTATTTTTATTAAAATAACCGATTGTTATGCTAGATAAGACCCTTCTTTCTCGGCTGGGATCGTTTACAACCGCATTGGGACCGTTTGAAGCCGCATTTAAACTGCATTTTGGAAGTTCAAAATCAGGGGCACCCAATTCATATGGAGAAAAATACTGAAACGTTTTCCTCAAAAACAATTTCTTTACGACTGAAGGAAGAAAGACATGAACATCTTGGATGACAAGGGGGTTAGTAAATTATTTGTAAATTGTTGTTCTGGAAGTGGAGTTCTCCTTTAAATACAAATCCTGCATGTTGTGCGTGTCTCTGTGTTAATGAATGGCGCACAGATGTGGTTTTGTTTACTACACACATACTGAAGTGCGCGTGACACTCGCTGTGTTTTCAGCATCTTTCATCTCACTAAATGAGAACATGAATACATGAACAACATTTGTCAAGTCACTTCATGAATTTGAGTAAAACTAGTGTCATATCATAAACACAGAACTGTAAAGGTAGACACGGCAACCCGTCAAAATAAGTGCGGTTTAACTTGAAGACTTTGTGCCAGAAATGTATTACTATTGTTAAGTAGAATTCACATAGCCTACTACAACTACTACTACTAAAATGAAACAAACATGATTTTTTAGGTTATAATTACACAACATATCTTCCATACTTTAAATTTAATAGTAAATCCCCTTTGTTTGCCAAAAAATAAAGTTTGCTTAATTTTCAATAATTAAAAGATAAATTAAATTAATGTTTTATGCCTTCATTTGATAACAAGAAAATTTTAAACACACAACACAGAATATCTGAGGAAAAAACAACAACAAAAAAATTCATAAGGCTATTTTAAGAATAAATCTGAAAAAATAAGTATGCATTTACATGCTAAAACAGAATTTGACAACAGCAAAAACTGGTGAGAAAAAGATAAAACATTTCATAAACGTAGTTTTTGTTGAAAAAAATGGAATTTGGGAAAAAATAAAACGGAATATGGGAAAAAATAAAATGGAATTTATAGGATAGGGTCCTACATTTTGCACTGCTTTAGAGAAGAGGAAGTGTTGCTGCCATGCCGTCAAAACTAGGGGTGCACAAAAAAATCTATTCATATATGAATCACAATTCTGTCTTTTAACGATTGTAATGGGTTCACAAGTTTCAGAATCAATGTTCATAACCAGCTGTTCCTGCATTCATGATTTCTGCCAAGGGGTTCATAGGAGAAGGGACAGAAAGGTGTAGAATAAAGGTAAATTATGTGGAAAAAATAAAAAAATAAATAAAATAAAATAAAATAAAATAAAATAAAATAAAATAATAATAATAATAATAATAATAACAACAACTATATATTTATATATATATATTTTTTTTTTAACTAAGCATTAACACGTTAGACTGCACCCCATAAACAATCAGGCCTAGAAATAAAACAAACCAGTCAACCACCACTTGACTTGCTCTACTGTTCAAAAGTTCAAGGTCTGTAATTTTGTAAAGACAAACAGTTAAGACATTTATAATGGATATACATTTATAATCGACGCATGATTTATATAAATGTAAGTAAATGCTGTTATTCTGAACTTTCTATTCTTCAAAGAATACTGAAAAAATAAATAAATAAATATTATATATGTATATATATATATATATATATATATATATTATTTCCACAAAAACTGCACAACTGTTTAACACTGACATAAGAAATGCTTTTTAAGTACAATTTCTGGATGATATTTTGAAACACATTAAAATTGAAGAGAGTTTAAATTAGTTCACAATATTTATGTTTTTCTTTTTTTTAATAAATAAAGTAAGTGATCATATTCGTACTAAACTATTAAAAAAAATACTATACTGTTCAAAAGTGTGTAGCCTGTAATTTAATTAGCAAGGACAAATTAACTTCATTTTACAGCAAAGACATTTATAATGCAACAAAATAATATTTCAAGCAAATGCTGTTCTTTTAAACTTTCTTTCTTTTTAACAGCTGCTGAAAACTTATATTTTGAAATACAATAAAACTGAAATTATTTCTACTATTTATTTATTTATTTTTTTTACTGTTTTTGATCAAATAAATGCAACAAAACAGTGTATAAAAATATTCAAGCATAAAACAACTTGAATACACTATAATTTCAGGAAACTTTTACATTTCTGAATTAACACACTTTTTAAACAAAAGGTTTTAAAATATAAATAAGTAGTAAAGCATTTTAATTTTTTATTTTTAAACGGTATGATTTTTTTAAAACAATATAAAAAAAAAAACTGACATTTTAAACCATCTTTTTAAAGATTGTTTTGTCATTGAGTCATGTGCTAAAGGAACAGTTCACCTAGAAATCTACTTTGTTGTTTGATATGACTATTTTCTTTATATCTGTGGAACCCAAAATGAGATTTTGTATGCCTATGCTAATAATAACAATGTATGCCTATGCTGATAGAATCAATGGAAATAAATTGTCACACTACCAAGCTCCAATAATACGCAACATAAACGCAAATCATATAACCTGCACTATTTTCTAAGACTTCTAAAACCTGTGCCAAGACACTCTCCTTAAAAGTTCGCTCAAGTTGGAATTGTCAAAAACTCAGCAAATTTCTTCCCGATTTCAGTTGCATGGGCTCCGTGAACGTCAGAGCCCACCTGACGGGTGCAAACGCAATGTGTGTGCGAGTAGACGAAAGACAGCGGGAGAAGGCAGGTGAGGCTTGCAGTCTTTATTAATTACTTCCTCCTGGCAGTGCTTGCTGTGCAGCTGTTTCACACCTTCAGCGCATTCACGGGAACGTCATGTCGGCTGAAGCGCTTGGCAGACACGCCGGTGCCAGCTCAGGCACAGACGCCCCATCCTGTACTTGCTCTGTGCCCTGCAGTCGCAGCCATTTTCCACCCCTTACCCACCGATCAGCTGGCAGAGGGACGGTACGTGTCAACTTCTTTTAGCCACACTCACTCTGAGGACTCAATTCATTAATGGTGACAGAGATTGGGGAATAATGCTAAGAATCGAGAAATTGGACCAAATTAGTGGGATAAATCAATTACGGCTATTTCTGTCTGGCACAGAATAAAATATTTGACATAAATACTGTTTGTAAATATATGCCAATTTTTAAGCAGGTCCCAGAAGTTCCACTGTGACACCAGATGATGACTTTACTTTTAGCTCGGAGGGATCACAATGACATTGATTATATCAGACTTTGTATTTTTAGCAGGGTTTGTTCACATTTTTACCAATAAATTTCCACGACTTTTGAGACAATATTCTTGACCTAATGTTTCATTATTTTACAATAAGAATAAAAAATTTGTTCAAATTTATTACAGCATATATTAACTAAAATAAATGACTATTAATGCTACTTGTTTGCTTTCTATTTGTTTTAATAATAAAGCACAAGCTGCAACTGCGCCAGACGTTACTCCACACAGAGATCACTGAATAATGTTATTTATTTAACTGACATTGTCAACTAAACTCAGAAAACTGAATTTTTTTTGGAAACCATTTAGGTCTAACAGAGGTATTCAGGTACAAAAATTAAACAAAAAAAAAAAATTAAAAAACGATTAAATTTACAAAAGCTATTCAGTCAAGAGCAGCGAGTGATTTTCTGTCTTTTGTTCTTTGATTAAAATTAATGATAGACCGAACAGTTTGATTAGGCTGCTGTCATAAGACTTAATGCACGGATCCAATACTGATACACATGCGAATCTAGTATTCTTTTGAGGCTTGTTAGAAAACCAAAGAGAGGCACCAAATAACAGCCAGATCCTAGAAAGGTAATGGAGTCTAGAGGGCCCACTAGGGGCCTCAGATTTACTTGATATTATTGATAATAGATAAACCAAGAAAAAAGAATACAATAAGCTAAACCAACTAAATGCAAAGATGATATTTCTTTGCTTCTTTTAACTTATCCCATTTAACAAAAAGAAGTTGAAGCTTTCACAGTTTAAGAAAAAAAAAAAAAAAAAAAAATCAACGTATGATTTCTATACAAATATAAATTAGGAATATATTCATATAAATTAGGAAAATCTTAAAACTTAATAGGCATTTTATAAAGGAATAAACATTATACAATGAAATTCTAATCTTATCCTTATCAAGAAAATCAAACATGATTAAGAGTCATGTAAATTCATTGGTTAAAACGAGGGGAAAAATGAACAACATTTAGCTCTTAATACTTTTTAAATCCTTAAAGGAGTAGTTCACTTCCAGAAAAAAAAATAAATAAAAAAAAATTACAGATAATGTACTTACCCCATTGTCATCCAAGATGTTCATGTCTTTCTTTCTTCAGCTGTAAAGAAATTATGTTTTTTGAGGAAAACATTTCAGGAATTATCTACATATAGTGGACTTATGTGGTGCAGTGCACAGACTACGTGTGTGCATGGCAGAGCTAGACAAGACAAGCGTTTGCGTTTTTTTTTTTTTTTTTTTTTTTTGGAAAATGACTGATCGTTTCGCTAGATAAGACCCTTTTTCCTTGGCTGGGATCATTTAGAGCCCTTTGAAGCTGCATCAAACTCGCGGTCACAATAGAACTCCACTATATGGAGAAAAATCCTGAAATGTTTTCATCAAAAAACAATTTCTTTTACGACTGAAAAAAGAAAGACATGAACATCCTGGATCACAACAGGGTGAGTACATTTATCTGTACATTTTTGCTCTGAACGTGAACTAACTACTCCTTTAAATGCATTTTTTTTATTACAATTATGGTAGTTACTTTTTTCCCCATTTACAAAAACTGAAAGTTCCTATAGATTATAAGAAGTTTTGAAAAACAAAACTAGGAGTAGTTGGCCTTTGAATATTGGACGATAGGAGGGCTTCGAGTCAAAAAGGTTGAAAAAACACTATTCTACAATATCAACTTCTACATGTCATTATAGAAGACACAGACAGGTTAAAAAAAAGATAATAAAATAAGATCTTAAGGAACACTATTATTTAAAAATAATAAAATTATTTATCATTAATGTTGTCAAAAGCACAGGAACTTTGGTAAAAAATCTAAAAATGATATTTTAGAATACACTGCCCTCCAAAAGTTTGGAAACGCCCTAGAAAAGTGAGGTTTTGGACAATATTGGCATGAATCCTTTTTAATTTGTGATAATTTTGAACTGATAAGGGACAACACAAACTACGGAAACATATTTTATTACATAAACAGTTTATACATAGAAAAAACTTACAATTTCAACTCATCAAAATATCCACCATTAGCAGCTATTACAGCTCTGCATAATCTGGGCCTAAATTCATTGTATTCTAAACTTAATTGGCAATCACTTGTTGAAGCTATTAAAGTGTGCTGACCCAAAAATCTTTTAAAAACCAGGGCCAAGTTTAAACCAGTAACCAGGCATCACAGCTGGCAAATGGTCATGTCTGACTTTGATATGTATATATTACCATTATTATGTAATCAAAATGAAAATTATCCAAATCAAGGATTTGGATATTTGGGCTAAATTTATGAAAATGAAAACTATGTAGAACAGCAGAGCAGAGCAGCACTGCTACCCACACACACCAAAAAAAAAAAAAAAAAAAAATAATATATATATATATATATATATATTTTTTTTTTTTTTTTTTTTTTTTTCAGATTTCCGAGAGATTTATTCTTAAAAGTCTTTAGTGCCAACATAGCTCATATACAGATAGAATAGAATAGAATAGAATAGAATAGAATAGAATTGAAACTCACATCAATATCCTCTTGTGTGAATGTCTCTGGGTCTTCCCCCATCATGTTGGCCAAATGTCGTTTGCCAACTTCAAACTCCTCCACCTGTTTGTCAATGAACTCCTGTGTGAATTTCTGAGGACCTGCTGCTGCCAGGTTCTTCTTCCATAAAGAGGATGACACACAAATCTGTCGGACCGGCAGCTGGAATTATGAAAATAAGAACCACTTTCAAACCATTGCTACAAAGAACAAGACTAAAAGTAGCCTTGGTGACCAAGCTCACCTGTAACAATGATATATCAATAATAAGTACAGAAGAAATAATCTAAAAACAAAAAGCTTTTATTTATTATAAATAATATTCTAAATAAAAGTAATGATTATAACCTTGTTTTTATTTCTGACTTAAAACGGCAGCTGTACCATCTACTACCTGACTTGGGCAGAGGGCATCCATGTCGAGCCATTCTGTACTGCATAAAATACTACCGTTCAAACGTTCAAATGGTACAGGTCATTAACGCAACATATATGCAATGAAACGGGAGGTCAACACTCCACTCTGTCAAGCTACACGTTTTATACAATCTCCAAAAGCACTGTACTGTTACAAGGACATTATACTCTCAGCAGCATCAGTATCAATCCTAACCGACTAGCCGCAAAAAAATGGCTCTGTGACGGAGCAAAATAAGAAAGCATTTCACCTGCGGAACCGTCTTTGATCGGGACACACATAAATTCTTCCCGCAGCTCCCATACTTCCATAAAATCGACCTCACGCCTCTGCAACCGGAGGCTGCCATGTTGGCTCGACGACTCGCGCTTAAACAGGAAGTGAAGACTACATCACATCCTGGAAGCAGAAAAGGTCGTTCATCACTCACGAAAATATATTTGACACATTGTAAAGGTAGGCAAGATTCCACATTCACAGATCCAAATATTCAAATTCCAGATTTCTCTTTTTTGTTTTCATAAAAGAATCTGAGCAAAAAGCTGTAGGCTAAAAACATTATCTATTTGCAGTTCTTTTCTTTTCTTCAATGACTTCTCAAAACTGTTTCCAGTTTGTAATGTACTTAATGCTTCCTTTATTATTATTAATTAATTATTTGCATTTGTCATTGTTTATCATTAATCATTGATTATTATCTTTTATTGTCTGTAAATTGTTTTGAGCATTATTTAAAAAAGAAAAAGAAAGAAAGAAAACATTGTAATGGTACATTAAAATATTAAAATACCAAATAAAATATAAGATATTAAATACAAATATAAAATATTTCTCCAGGTACACTGTAACTAAATCAATTCTCAATTCTCAGAGACTCAGAATATATTTGGGAAAAAAAAAAATACCACCATTCTAATCAAAATTAGACTTTTTAAACATTCTTAAGATGAAATAAATTAATACAGTAATAGTAACTATATCAATATGATATAGTAATAATATAGTAATAATAATAATAACAAAATTTTACAAAAGGTTACAATTTTTTGTTATAATGTTTAACATTTAAAATAGTGTAGTAAGAGTATTATTTATTTATTTATATTTTTTATTTATTTTTATAATTATGTATTTATTTTTTATTTAATTAATTTTTTATTTTATTTTATTTTATTTATTTATTTATTTATTCATTCATTTTTTTATGCAGTGCAAATATTGGAACTGAAGTATATTGGTAATTTATTGCTACTTTAAATGCATTTTTAAGTATTTAGCAAACGCTTTTATCCTAAATGAAGCTGCATTCAAGTTATTAATTTTACATTTTACAGTTCAGACATTCTCTTGTGAACAGAACTATGACCTTGGTGTTTCTAGCGGTTTTAATTTTACATTTGTTTACATTTTTTAAAAATAATGTAAATTTTATTTAATGCAGTAAACACATTTACTTAATTTAACATTAAAACTGCTAAACCGAATGCACTAAGGAACTTTTTAGCACATAGAAAACTGAGATTACACTCATGAACTCCAGAAAAATGTAAATAATAATAATAATAATAACTAAAAAAAAAAAAGATATTCAGAATTTGTGGAAGGTGCAATTGTTGATTATTCAACAATATGCACCAAACCAGAGAAGTACAATATGATGGCTTTAATCCCACCACCTCTAAGAAATGGCCTAGCTGTCAGAATCAAGGCTGATGGGTGTTAATACCAACATCCTTAGTACAATTGTGATTAATAAAAATATTGAAGTAAAGCATTAAAATAGCCTATGTACCTCTGAACTGTTAAAAAGCACATTCTTCAAGTATGTGAAGTATAAATATTTGGACATACTACACCCGAAAAGTTGGATTTGTCATATGACCTAACATGTCAGCCACATTGCTGTTCTCTGTCAATGGCAAATCCTCTCCCATGGCCTAGTGGAATAGTAAAATGTCCATTAGAGGTGCACATAAGAATCTTAACAGAACTAGCAGGTCATCTAGAGATTTTTTACATACTTTGTGAAAATTGCATATTTTATGCAAACTTCACAACTTCACATTGACTTACTATTTTTTATATACTAAATAGCCTGGAAGTAGGCATAGTCGGATGTGGGGTGAGAGCAACTTGAATGAATTAAAAATTAAATAAATAAATAAATAAATAAAAAAAATCCATCTCCTTCACACTATTCTATGTATGTACAAATCAGATGGAGGGTTCAGAGCCACAGGCCAACATTTATTCCAGGGGTTATATGTATGTGTGCACTGCTCCTAATAGATGCCAGGTCTTCACTCATGATAGAGTTGGAGTGAGTGTTTGTGAACATTAATCAAAGTGAAGGGGCACACGCTTCTGGTTTGTGCCAGTCAATGCTCTGGCGAGCTAATGTGGCGCAATGATGAACAACGTTTGCGCTCAGGTTTAGCCACAAGCGTTCACAAAGAAAAATAGACTCGACCCCTGGTCTCCAATTCACCATGGGGGTTAGTGAGCTTCACATTAATCACATGCTAGTTCTGGCCTAACTCAGCTAACTCAGGGCTAACATGCCTGCTGGAAGTGTTTCTCGCAAATATGAAAAATGTCAAATGTCACAAAGGTGTACAGCACAAGGTTGAAGAATTCTATTAAATTTAATTTTTGTTTTTAAGCCCTAAACACTTTGAACATTCTCTCTATTTAGACAGTTTTTCACACTTATTAATCACTTTTCATTGCAGTTACATGAAATGTCAAAATGTAAATTAAAGGAATAATTGCTAAGAACGTCCACATTGCTAAGAACTTCATTTGGACAACTTTAAAGGCAATTTTCTCAATATTTTGATTTTTTTAGCACCCGCAGGTTTCAGATTTTTGAACAGTTGTATCTCGGCCAGAATAAATCAATGGAAAGCTTATTTATGAAGCTTTCCATAAAAATTGACCCTTATGACTGGTTTTGTGGTCCAGGGTCACAAATAATATCCATGTTTTAATCTAATAATTAATGCAAGTACATTAGAAAATTATTTTTAAAAAATTAAGTAAAAACATCCTGGGTGAATAGGGTTAAAAAATAAATAAATAAATAAATAAATAAACTAATAGATATCACCATACTTCCCCAGTTGATTGATAATATTAAAAATTGCAAACATTTTTGTATTACAGGTTTTCTGAAATGTTATGTTTAAATATGCAAATGTGAAATTATCTAATTAAATATCCACTAATTTGCATACATTTCCAAAAACAAAAATCTGAAGATTGGATGAATAGGTTTAAAATTCATTATTTTATTTTGTTGACATATGATTTTTACAGAGGGGATTTTGGATTTCTCTTTTTATTGATTTTATATATAAATAATACATTTTTACAAATAAAATGTTGTATAAAATCAGGTAAGCAATATGTGAATGTAGATTGGAATAAAACTGTAAAATCTGGTGTGTGTAAGCGCTGCTAAAGTGTAGACGTTTGGCTCAGTGCAGGAGAAAAATCTCATTTTGAGAAAATGGTCTTTGAAGATATGTACTGTAATTGAATTCCACAGATACAAACCGATGAAGTGCTATAAAAGAAGTGCACTTAAAAGTGTATTTTGGTCTTTTTACTAGTAGAAAACACTACTTTATGATAAGTCAAAAAGCCCAAAATCTCAAAACTGAAAGATGCATTAAAAACTGTGTTTTTGTCTGATTTTTAATAAAAGGAACAGGTTCAAATCATTTTTGTTTTTGTTGAATTGAACCTGGAACATGTCAAAAATTCTGCAAGACTAACAAAGTGTGACTGCTTTATCATGCTTAACTGTAAAGCATGACGACGTGACTTTACCGCTCTCTCGCGAAGATGGTTTTGTTGTCTTTTCAAAAGTTTAATAAATGTTCTCCTTTCCTGGAATGCTGGAAGGTGGCTGTAGTCCAGAAAGTAAGTTCCTTGAAAGGCAAAAGAGCTGTGTGGTTTTAGAGAACGAGAAAGGAATAGCAAATTCCACAGGCTGAAATGTGGAAATTGTGTCTTTTTGAGAAATACAGATTCACACTGCAGGAAAGGGGGGCGGAAAAGAGTTAGAAGTGGCATGGCATGAGAGGGCAAGAAAAATGAAGGCAAAAGAGAGAGAGATGGGCCTGGATTCTTTAAGCTTTAGTGGTAAGATGCAGGCTTATTCCAGTCATAATTTCCATCATGCTTTTCCTAATATCCTTACTGGCTCGTGATGGGATAAGCACATCTCACAGCGTGTGTCGTTTTCACCTTAAAGCTTTCACACTGCTTACAGCGTCCATTGTGGCTGACACAATCAGCCATAGGGGCAGTCTGCTTAAAACTGCTTTTCCTCTGGTATTTTGCACGCTGTATCTCTCATTCCATTCACGAGGGATTTATGTGAAAACATCTTAGTGGTTACAAACAGCACATGCTTTCTGTTAAGACGTGGTCTAATGATTTTGTTTACTCGGGGCCAGTGCCAATGTAAATGGCAACTGTCCAGAGATTTTTTGAAATGGGCTTTATTTCAAGAAAAGGAAATATTGCGACAAACACTACAAATGTGTTCTTATGAGTTTGCATAATGTGATGCAAAGTGGCTATTTCAATAGCAATGAATATAGCAAGGCCATTATTTAACCGTCTAGCATACAAGTTCACTCGTACTCATAACTCGTTTGCTTATAACGGAGCGCAAGCCACAATTTAGGAAGAAGGCGCAACGCAGGCCGATATTACAATAATGAATCAAATATGAATAGTTCAACGATGCAGGGAGCACCACTGATCGATACTAAGACATAACAGCTGGAGGGGAGTGAAAGAGTGAAAGAAAAACAACAGATTTCTTTTTTCCCCCTTGAACACACACTTGTGTTCGGGTGCAAACGTGTGAGTATCTGTGTGTGTGTGCGTCTTTGTCATGGGTGCCAGTGCTCCTTTCATGCCCCGGGGCCATGGAACCCGCCCCGTGCCCCTACCCTGCATGAACTAGCACCTGCACTGATTGGCTGCTTATCTGTAGGGAGAAAGAAGAGGTAGAGAGGCAGTGATTGGAAAAGGCAGCCGGAGGATACGAGCGGGGCCCAAATGGTGTCCTCTCCTCGGAGACACAGACAGAATCCAGGAGAGCCGTAATCCACACAGAACACACACGGCCCAGGGACGCAGACGGAGTGCTACGATGCACACACATGTAGCACACACACAATCAACTAAGCCTAAATAATAAGTATGCAGGAGCCAAAGCAAGACACGAAAGCGCAACTCTGGCAGAGCCTGCTCTTAGGAAATCACTGTTTTATTTACATTGTTTTTCCAGAGCGAGCTTATTTAGGAAATGGACTTTTAATGAAACCTTCAAGTCCTTGAAGCGAGGTCTTTCCAATGCTGAAACCTCCAGTATTGTTATAGCGTAATGCTCCCGAGGCATCCGTGGAGAATGCTTATCCAGATTTCATATCTGCCCTCCGACAGCCACGGAAATCATCCGACTGATTATCAAAGAGCCGCGCGTGGAGTGGCCTTTAATTGATAGCAAAAGCTCTGTAATAAATAGAGACGTTTTGCTGAGGAGCGGAGAGAAGCTGAACTGCCAGTGATTACCTGCTGGAATCAGGCCTCATCAATATCAGCCTAATTACAAAGCACTTCTGGCAGTGCGTGAAACAAATCGACCGCCGCGGCAGATTGGGCCGTGGCCACGGACGTCCACAGATATTAGGGCTTTTAGCGATGGGCCTGTGGGGGGCTACCTGAGTATTGCTCCCCACACACTGCTGATAAGGAAGAATGGGGCGATTTAGATCAGTGAAGTGCTTTGCCTCTGCCAGCTCCGCTAATGCCTCCTTTGCAGGCTTATGTGGTCATGGGGCTACAGCCAGAACTTGCGCCAGTTTTTCTCAACGTATCTCATTCATCTCATGTCGTACACCTCGGTTCGTCTACACAATATTGTAATGACAGATCAGAGCTCGGATCTGTCAGCTTTGTGTTATGTGTGTAGGCCGTATCCCGTGTGAGTCTCCTTCTCCTGCTCTCAGATGGAACCACTTTGTAGGCCCCCCAAACACACACACACACACACCAGTGGATTGGCTGTATTGGGTTTCCAGCCTGAGACAAGTTGAAGGGTTCCTTCCCTGCTTCCCATGGATGAAAAGACCAGTGTCTTTCCCCCTCCTTCATCTCGCGTCTGTCTTTTTTTCCCCAGGTAAGCGTCTGAGGTGGGGTCCCGCTGGTGACTACAGGAAGGAAGCCATTACTAGGCAGTGCGGAGAAAGAGGCCGTGGGATGCAGCTGCCCGTCGCTTGGGAGGAAGAGGTTCAAGACCCCAGACAGGACGGGAGTAATACGACCCTCCGGAGTAGCTGAGACTGACCTTAGAAAAACTTCCTACCGCTTCATCTCATGAACATTTCCTGCTAATGGACTTGCCCCGCAAGGGGCACCCCCTCGTCCTGCTACCTTTAACTACATTCCCAGCATAATATCCCTGTTTGAAGCGACGCATTAATTTGGGGGATTCGTACATACAATGTTCACTCCATCTTTTAATCGCTAGTGCACAGCGGCATTGGTGCACACAATTATAAACACTTTAAACAACAAAGTAGATGATATCGGTGCAAAGTCTTGGGCGAGAAATGACACTACCAATCAGACTTAAAGAGTTGCTCTAAATGAGACAGGGATAATAAGGACCGGGAGTCTTGAGACATCTCCCTCCGCTGATGAGAGGACATCGGCTCTCCGGCTACCGCTGGGCTCCCCAACATCTGCACAGGCAATTTAAACCCACTGTAGACTGCAAAGGTTAAACCACTAAAATCTAATATTTGCCTGGAGGGGGTCATGGCACTGCAATTACTAGGTACAATCGGCAGAGCTAATCAGCTCGCCTGGCTTGCAGGGGGCCGGGGTGGGCGAACAGGCCCATGATCAGAGTCTCTGTCCTCTCGCTGTTCTGTTTACTTATTAAACTCCATCTTGTGTTCAAGGAGCCGCGCGGCTGCCCTCAGCCCTCTGCACAGGGGGCAAATTTAGCTCCCAACACTCTCAGATATGGCCACACTTCACAAGAATTCACGTTAATCAGTAGTTTTGTTCTTTTGGTCTGTGAGAGAAAAGGGATAAATCTGGCAGTTATTAACATATATAATGCTCTTCACATAAGACGATCTACTGATGATGTAAACCTGACCTGAGAATGAGTTTCGAGATGTTTTTGTTCAGTAGTCGCTGTATATATTCTTTGATATAGTGATATCTCCTTTGCAAAACCAAATATAGGATTAGAGCATAATGCATTATGATTGTCTAGTCTACACCCCTTTTGAACAAGGCTCGGGGAACAATTACGGGTAATTAAATATGTGCCAGTACAGAAAAAAAGATAATTATGTCCTTTGTGTATTACACCAATTAATTACTATTATTTCTGGGAGTAAAGCCTTTAATGACTTGAGAATCGGCACATACGACGCTTGCGAGTGCACTACAGATGTCTAACCAAGTTTTCTACATTTCTTCATCTTCGTGCATTTCTGGCGGGTCACTTTTGATGTTTGAGGTTAATCACTCTCGTATCAAACCCTCGGTGAGTGAGTTTACAACGGTGAGTGGATTAGTTGAATCTTTGCCGTCTGGGGTTGGTAAATGAGTGACCAGGCGTTAACTCTCCCACACCTGGTGTTGTCCTAATGAGGGCTGCTGTCGAGCACCTTTGAGCCTTTTATCCTCATCTCCCCTTCTGAAAAGAGTTACAGAAGCCATTTAGGCTATGGACAACTTTCTTTCAAAACAAGAACCTGTCAATTATAGTATCTACTGTTTTATTGTAGAAAACCCACTGAATCTGCTGCACATGCATGCAAACAAACTTCCACTCACTTTCTCACACTTACTCCTCTTATCTGGAAAAGATTTTCCAGTGCTGCATTACTGATCTCTGTTTAAGCAAAAGAGCTGTGGCATCCATTCACAGTGATCTATTTATTGGCTTCAGGCAGTAATACCTAACCTAGGATATGTGGGTCCAATTATTAGTAATCTATTAAACCCTGAAACCTATAAATGGTTACACTGCAACTCTCTGAGCTAAAGACGGCTCAGATGCTCTATGCTCTAAATCCCTACCTGGTTAATGAGACATTGAACCCAACAGCCCCTCTTCCAGCTTCTCTGTCCTCCTCCCGGGGCCTCTGAGGATACTGTAATTCCATTTTCCTTCTTGTCCAAGAGCCGCTGATACTTTGCTTAACCAATGGATGTATAGGAAAGCACATGCCTATCCAAACCCAGGGATGATCTCTGGATGGGATGGCACTTGCACGCGTGTGTTTTGGGACAGTGGGTGTCGTGCGGGCTGCTGCCCCTCCTGGTCTAAGCACTATTGACAAATCCATCAAGGAGGTGATGCATCAGCTCCCTACAAGCCCGCTCCAAGCAGCCAAAGCTCTGACATGCTGTCACCTTGGTAACTGCTGCTGAAGTGAACGGCCTGCTGGGATAGCTGACCTCAGTTGGCGGGCCGCCATGACGCAGAGGTAGGCGTATGGCTGGAGATGTCACCAGACCCCTGAGGACCATCGATCCCCCCAACATCTCCACCACCATCCATCCTGATCCAGGCTAAATTTATTCCTCTCAAACAAGAGCGTGGCAACTTAACATTTGTGATCAGACGGCATGTGGAAGCCATGGATTTGAGTGATTAATGGAACTCCAATTATCCTCAGTCTGGGAGGGGGCTGCAAAACACAGAGATTCTCAAAACCGGAGGCTTGGGAACTAATACGAAGTTACATGGTGTAATTGAGAAGCACTTTACTATTGAAAACTGCAATAAACTAACAACATTTCCCGGAAGGCCTCATATTGTTAATATTAGCGAATTACTCTCTGTATTCTCGACAGAACAGATCTAATGGCTTGGATGAAGGATTCTTGCAAAACTTGTTCAAATACAAGCCTTTTTTTTTAATTTTGCAAGCAAATAATATATACTATGTACCAGCCACAATTACATTCATTAATTAGAGATTGTTTCTAAAAATGTTTTCAGTAACAAATGCAAAATGACTTTATATAATGATGATTTTGATTTGCTTGTTGACATATGTTTAGTCATTTCAAGGTGGATATTAGTTAAATGATTTGTCAGTATTAAAGATTTATAACTATAAATAACACTCAAAATCCAACAAAGATTTCTCACCAAAATTATTTTAATATTATTGTGTTTGTATATCTCACAGATGTTTTATGGGCTTTATGAAATATAGTTTAATAGATTAACTTTGTATAGGGCACAAATACAATACAGTTTACATTTTTTTAGTTTCATATGAACATGCAGTTTATATGAAAGAATCTCTGCATTCCACCAGTAGCTTAAAATACCAGATGATGTCCTGTTGAGGTGATATAGTAGAGATAGTTTCCTGATGATGTTTTTGAAACTAAAAAATACTTCCAAAACATACACAATACGTTAACTTGTTAAGAAGATCTTAAAAGTTAATCAGCATATTCCTCAAAACAGATATGTTAACCTTTATGTAGGCCCATAGTCAGTACTATATATGAATATACTTAGTTATTAGGTGTTTCTTGTGGAAACTACTGTTATTATTAAGAATATATCATCCTTCTATTGCAATTAGTAAATTGTTTTACAAAGTAAGCCTGTCTGAAGTTCACCCATAATAATGTCACGTGGCATGCACGCTAAAGTAGATTTTACTAAGACTATTCATTTATTTATTTTCATCCATCCATTGCATTCTACGTTATAATTTTCAGAGGCTTTGTAAAAATACAAATGCATTAACATGAATGCACTATTTTGTGTTCTTTCTCTCCAAAAAACTATGAAGGTAAGCGGAAAGAGCTATTAAAGTTGCACGTAATAGGCTTATGAGTGGCCCGGGGCTTTCGTTAATTTACGGACGTTTTTACTACAACTGCTAAAATAACTGTAATTTTGGGAAACGTGTCTTAACCTACAGATTAAAGACAATTTAAGTGCTACTACTAACATCCTAACGTTTCGGTAAACCAGTCATGATCAGTTGGATTTTCGACAGCTTACCAGGTGGTCGAGTAAAATGTAGACTACAGCCAAAAGTAGATCTCCGGACTTTTTTTTTTTTAGACCGTAAAAAATGTAGTAGTAATTGTTTAGGTTCAAATTTATGTAAAGTGTCACTCTCAAGAGTTGAAAAACTTTTCGAGAAAAAAAGTGCAACACTAGGTCTAATATGAAAATGTATCTATTAGGCCTATCTAATATCCGCTTAATCAAATAAGTGCTATTTTTAAGTAAAGTAAGCTAAAGTAGTAAATAAATCCTTGTATATAATGGAATCCTTGTAAATTAATGTATTTAGTATACATATAAAAACCCAAATCTTAACTGGTTCATCTTTGTGATTAACCGTGATACAACGCCTCCGTACAAAACGGCAGATGGCGCTGTTGGGCCATGGAAGTATTCGGCCCAGCTGCGTAGTAGAGTGTAGTACGGCTATATGGGTGTTGTTGAGCTTACAAGGATGCACTGACTTGAAAAAGACAGGAATTCCTTCGAGATAGTAGTCAACCCACATTTTTTTTTTCCACAACTACACAGATATTTTCTTGACTATTCTGGTTCAAGAGTAAAAAAAAAAAATATAGGCAGGCCTAAATCACGGAACGGACAACAAAAACGCCTAATGCAGTCTATAATCAGTTAACTTAATGTAATGGCACGTATTATTTTCTTAATGCTACTACTTAACTATATTACTACTAACAACAATAATATTTTTATTACTTTTTAATACAGATATTTTCTTAAATAAAAAAAAGTATGTAATAATTTGAGTCTACAATTATAGGTCATTCTAAGATTAATTTACTGTGAAGTATAAACTAAATTTACAGAACAACAGAATAGCTCTGGCCAATGGCTAATTGAAATAAATGTCAATATATTACAGTTTGCAAAGCAACAAACTAGCTACTAGCTTTTTTTTATAAATATAGATTGGCGACATAACATTGTAAAGGGCCTGCATTTAATGTGAATTAAAACAAACAAACAAACAGGTTATAATAAAGTCTGTTTATATTATCTTACTATATATTCTTACTATATCTGCTAAACACCTTGTACATCATTTTATATTCCACCAAACAGTTTATGAACTGGTATTTTAAGTAATTAAAATACACTCAACCCTAGTCCAGTGGCCCTTTTCCTCACCTGTCCGTCTCCTTGTCTGTCCCTCAAAGCACAGAGACTTGAACTTCTCATTCTATAGAAAGGAAACCCCACACGTCACGTCACTCTGCATACATATTTCATTAAGCTCTATTCTCGCGCTCAAGAGCGGCGGAGGGCACGCGGTGCCCAGCGCGCACTGCATACCGCTTGGGCATATGATCCGGAGCGATCAGTTTCACCAGTGGTCCGAATGGTCCAGTCTTACTACAATTTCTGAATGTTACCGTGTTAGTTTTGAATAAAGGCTACTTATTCATTTAGGCTACGTAGTTGTTTTAGGGTATAAGACTATACATTCATTTACGGTATCCGCACTCAGCACAAGAACTCATTAGACACCACCAGGGACCCGAGTGACAGGAGCTAAGTCTGCACAATTCTCTGTCTAAAAAGGCTGGGATCTCAATGAGACACCATGCAGGAATCGTTACTATACAGCAAGGAGGAAAACACTACTGCTTAATAATATTAAACTGATAAAATACACAGAAAAACGCCAATATAGAAAAAAATATATGTGTGGATAATAAAAATAGGCTAATGAAGTGTAAATATAGCCTACATTTTGGTATAAATGCTCCAAGTTAACAATAAAGAGTTCACATACGTGGCCTAGTGTGGCTTTAGCATTGCGTAAATGTGTCTGGTTATTGTTTCACATGACTTCAGGAGGCATGTGATGGAAATGTAATCTCTGGTTTGCAGAGGGGAGTAGCACCTGCGCCCGCTGAACATGAACGGCGTTTACAGTGTGTCTCCAGAGGGAGAGAGTGACTGGGAGTGGCTGGTCCTCCAGACAGCACAACTGGGGACTTCCATGGAGTTCTGAGGGCCCTTATGACACGCTACGGCAGCTTAAGTTAGTCTATGTACAGCATTACTGCATGTACAGTGACTGAGTCTGTCTGGATCCTGTTCTTGATTTTATTATACGTTTTTACTCGAATATAGTTAAAGCAAATATAGCAAAGAGTGTTGTTACTTGCTAATAAATTATAATATTAATTATAATTATCGCTATTTTGTGTTTTAATACTTTTTTTAATATGTGTAATGAGTATGCATAGTGGATATATGTAAACAATAAATAAGAACAAGAATAAGAAATGCATTATATGCAGAATTTATAAATCTAAAAAAAAACACGTGCGCGTAACTAACTTTTCCTCGAGCTGAGTGGTCGACCAATATGAGAAGTAATACTTTTTAACAACTAAATAAATAGTTTTTAAAAAGCTAATTCAAATAAGTCTATACAAAGATTAAAACATTTAAGTAAATCTATTCTATAATTTGACACAACCTCATTTATAAATAAACTGTGACGAATGACTAATATAAAAATCAAGCATTCTGCCCAGAATAGTAAAATACAGTGATTTTGCAGTAGAACAATACAGATGTTTAAAACTTACAACCATTTCTACTTACTGCTTATTACCAACATAATGACAATAGAACATGGATTAACGAAGGCGGTCTGAAGGACGTCTCCCCACTGAGAAATGTCCCATGTAAGAGCATTACGCATGTGCACAGCACGAGGGGTTCAGAGACAAAAAGAAACATCTAAGTTAAAAAAACAAAACAACAACAAAAAAATAAAAAAAATAAAATAAAAAACGCAAACAGTCTGGCCTATTTCTGTTCGTCTAAAAATAGACTTAACAATCAAGTGTGGAAACCTCATCGATTAAATTACCACTAGTCTACCTTTTTTGACACTGATCAAAACAAGTGTTTGTGTTCCGTTTGTTGAGACCACGATATTCAGTCTGTATAAAATATCTTGTTGGTTATTGTGATATTATATGCAATGTTCAACGTGGAATTTCGTTAACAAATTGTAATATGCTTTTATAGCATATACAAAAACGTATTGTCTGATATCCTGTTTAAAACTGCTCGTTAAAAATCTAGTGACAAGTAATTATGGCCCCAAATTAGCCTGCATTTAAAAATAAAAGAATAAATTATATCCAAATTTATTTTATGATAGTAGCTGGACTCCCATCGCGATGTCATTCACTCGATATTATTTTAATTATTATTCTTTTCAAATTACACATTTCTTCACTAATGTTTTCGATGTGAGTTCTGAAAAAAGTTTATGGCGTGTGAACCATTAGCATGTAGTAGTCGAGGTAGGCCTCTACTGTATAGCTGTATTCTGAATTTTCAGTCACTGGTCAGGTTGAAGCGTCTTTCCAAAAGTACCGGTGTAACGTTATATATTACTGTTACAAATATACACATATAGCTATTACAGTTACTTGGACTTCAGGACTTTAGGTAGTGTTAACACTTTGTTTGATAGATTATTTGATAGTGAGGCAATTGTGGTTTCTTTAATAGGTTTGGCAATAAAACATAATGGAATAAAATACATGTTATTTGGGCTAAAAGGTGGGTGTAGAAAAAAACGAGAACTGCTCAATTATTTATGAAAGACCCTCATACTTACAAATCTAAAAGGCTTATAATAATTTGAGCTGCCTTTAAAATAAAAATAAAAAAGTAAAAAAATAAAAGTAAAGTTTACCAAATAATTTGCGGCACAACGGTCTGAACCCTGAGTCCAGAAAAAAGAAAGAAAGAAAGGAACCTGGGAATTTTTCTAATCTTCGTAGTTCTTGCCTATATTTTATCAGCAGTGGATACATCCGAGCACGTGGGTCGAAAGTCATGTGACAGTACTATGGAGTTTAGTGCAGTTTGTCAGGAGCTTGCTTAACATATTCCAGGCCTCCTGCTAACTACAGAAAGCTAAATTGGAAAAAAATTAGTACATTAAAATACTACTTTTTTAATATTTATGCAATGCTAACACCCGAAAGAAAAATAGGGTTATTGGACATCAAAAATTATGTTGAAGACAGACCCCAAAAGATTTTTGTCCGGACATTTTGCTCTAAACCTAAAGTATATTTAATAAATAATACTGCAAACACCACGAAATTTAAATCTTCTTGCAGCAAACATACATTAGCCGGGTTTTGTTTTCTTACATTAGCTGATTTTTCCCCTCAAAATGTCTACATTTTAATTATGATTTAATTTAGCCTACTTCTCAATGACAGAATTTCTTTAACTCGGGTCGCACAAAATCAGTCTGAATGTCAGACTGGAACTCTTATTATTGGGGACAAAGAGAAGGGATGCATACTTCTATAACATTGATTGAATTTAGTTGCTAAGCAACTAGTGTATGGGAATTCATCCGCGAAATTTAAATCTTAGAGAGAGGGAATTGCACGTTTTGCTGAATAGTCATCCCAAGAAAAAGTTGAAGCGATCACACTGTCGTTTTCGCCCGCTTACAAAACACTTCGTTTTATGTATGAGGCCTAGCTCAGAATAATATTTCATCCTCAACATAATTAAGCTTACATGAATAATGTTAGAAATATAACATAAAATAATTTTATGACATGTTTATACCGACTAAAGTTTACAGCATAAATTACATTACATACAGGCCTATTTTTTTAGTCTTGGGAGTATTGGCAATCCGCTGTAAAATCAAGTAATCTGATTTATTTTAAAGAGCAAAACGCATAAGATGGTCTTTGCGAGACTATATACAAAAAAAAATAAAATAAATAATAAAAACAATTCCATATTTAGGTCATCACACATGCATGAAGCAGACGCGAAATTCACTGAGAAATTGAGAAATTCAGTTGTTGAAAAAAATATAAACTGCATGTTGTAATATTTTGCTATTCCTGAAGAACTCGACTGATCGAATGTTAAAAATGCAATAAAAACGCATGCATATGCAAAATGTCCGTAAACACGTGTTTTAGTTTTTAGGGTTATGTACAAGGACTATGTATTATTTAAAAAAGTGATTATTTAGCAATATTTTAGATAGATAGATAGATAGATAGATAGATAGGAAGGTTCTTGCAATAAGCAGACCAGTTTAATACTGAATAAAAATACGTCAAAAAAAAAAAAACAAAACAAAAAAAAAACCATGATGATCGGGTTGATAGAAGGCATGTGGATTTGACAGCTGGCGTGAACGCTATAAAACAGGTATACTACACAAAAGCGCTTGACACTGTAAACACTCCACCTCCACAAGCGATCAACTTTTCTGTGCTTTCCTCTCGTGAGATTTACTGAACGTTGCTATCTCTATTACTTGTCACAGAGACACATTTCATCCTGCTAACAAAATGGTTACACACTGAAGTAATTTACAGCGGTGACACTTTTGCTGGTTAGTCTAAGAGGAGAATGTTAGCTTAATAGAAATTCTAAAAGTTCTAGAAATGACCGAAATAAACTCCCGGTAATGCTTTTTATCGAGGCCTAAACGATTGTCACGTTCCACTGATCTATTTTTATTTATTTATTTATTTTAGAAAAATGCATTGTGTGAAATGTTTACATGACGGTTGTATTTTTTTGTACATCTCTATATTGTTGGCATAATAATAGAAAGGTGTGGTTTTCGAGAGTAATTTCTATTCTGCATGTCATAACATAAGGCTATTAATATTCAGCAGTCATCATTTTAAAATGCATTTGGCTAAATATTGCTCAAAGAGCATCCTAAAAAACTAGAAACATCTACGATCTTAGGCACAAGACACAATTTTGTTTCATTCTAACAAATTTATTGTTCTCGATCATCTCTTACGGAATCACTACTGAAATTAAATTACAATCAAATCATCACATCAAAATATACCCTTATTACCTACTGTCAAAGTCAGCTCGTGTAGATTTGTGCTCTTTTAAAAATGAGAATACAAAATTAAAACAAATAAGGTCAACAACAAAAACAGGGAAAAAACATTTTACACAAGTCTGGGGGGAAATAAATAACTGTTTGGAATAGTTCGTATGTATCCCGAATAAAATATTAAAACAAAGCATTTTAATGAAAAATATTAAGTAAATAATTCCGATCAGCATCTGATCTAATGAATCTATATTGCCGGCTTTACATAGTCTTGTTTATTAAAACCTACCAAAGAATACTGCTTGGAAATGGCAGCACATGAAAACATCCACAGCACCAGCTCTGGCCCACTTGGCAACGGATGTTCGCACAGAAGATTTTCAAAGAGGTGCAGCTGCGGAATATTCAGTCTTTTCAAAAGTCATCTTTGATTTAAATTTGTCCTCAAAAATCCACATAAGATTCAGTTCTTTACATTAAAAAAAATTCAAAAGATGTGATCTCAGAGATCAGAAACTGAGGGCAGTCTTTTGTTGT
Organism: Labeo rohita; assembly: GCF_022985175.1. Classification (NCBI taxonomy): domain Eukaryota; kingdom Metazoa; phylum Chordata; class Actinopteri; order Cypriniformes; family Cyprinidae; genus Labeo; species Labeo rohita. The sequence goes on along the minus strand of NC_066874.1, from coordinate 10,297,392 downwards.
TTTTGTAAGGATTGGAAGGCCAGAAGAAAAAAAAATCCATTCCATATTTTTGGATAATATCAAACCATGCAGTCTTCTCTGCCAAGTTGGATGGAAGCTTCGTGGATGCCACTGTTCTTCGCATTGTTTCAGTTGAATTTCATCCCTTTGTTTGAGGTTTAATGTCCCATAACAACACACACAATTGCCTGCGTCTTTTGCCTCTCAAACAAGACATTGGTATAACAGGGTAGGGGGGCAAAGATTTTGTTGTTCATTGCTAATTTCTGTTATTTTTCAGTTGAAGTTAATGCGCCAATATTACCTGGTGGAACGAACTTGTAGTTGTCACCCTCTGGTCGCCCGGTTCGCTCGGCCCAGTTAAACTTGCATCTTTTAAGTAATCTACTAAAAAATGTCCCTGAAAGAAAGAGCAGACACAACCTTTTAGGTTAAGACATTTAAGGGCCTGGAAGAAGATTAGCGGGCGGTTTAGGGTTGGGAAGGAAGAGGGGTGATTTTTTCTTGTGAAAAAAATATATAACACATCTGCAGTCTCAATATTCCCTCACAATCACAGTATCAAAATGTTTTGCTATCTTGATGATAGTCTGTGTTTTATCAGATTAGTCATATATAAAATATTTTTTAGTCTTGTATGCTGTTCTATGTCTCACTGAACATTCGTTTGCAGTCCATGGAGGGGGGCGGTGTATCTGCACTCACATTGCCGACCTGAGAATATACATCCTCCGGCGTCTGCGGCACTCCTGGGGGCGTCATCCTTTTCTCTTTCTGTCTCCGATTGCAAAACCAAACTCTCACCACCTCCTTCTCCAGCTGCAGGTTGTCCGCCAGACTGGTTATCTCTTGGGCCGAAGGCTTGGGACATTTCAAGAAGTGACTCTCCAACGCACCTTTGACGCTCACTTCGATGGAGGTGCGCTTCTTGCGCTTTCTGCCCTGAGCCGCTATCTTGTCGATGCTGGTGGGGCTGCCCGTGGAAGAGTCTGCTTCCTCCAGCCATTTGTTAAGCAGCGGCTTCAGCTTGCACATGTTCTTAAAGCTGAGCTGGAGCGCTTCGAAGCGACAGATTGTGGTCTGCGAGAAGACGTTCCCGTACAGGGTGCCCAACGCCAAGCCCACGTCCGCCTGCGTGAAGCCCAGTTTGATCCGGCGCTGTTTGAACTGCTTGGCAAAGTGCTCTAAGTCGTCCGACGTCGGCGTGTCCTCGTCGGAGTGCGGGTCGTGGCTGTTCACTCCGTGGTGTGCTTGCTGGTGGTGTTGATGCTGGTGGTGATGGTGGTGGTGGTGGCTGCTGTGATCGAGCTCCGGGGTGTCGCCACGCACCAGACCCGGGTGTACTAGGCTTTGGCTGCCCGGCGGACTGAGCATGCCGTTCACCGTGAAGCCTCCAGGCTGCGAGTATATGAGGGACTGCTGCTGCTGCTGGCTCCCAGTTAGAGAAGGGATGTGGGCAGCGGTTGTGCTACCCCAGGCACCCGCGTGAGTCTGGTGGGGACCTAAATGTGGGGGCCTGTGATGCAGCGCAGTCCCAGAGTGCAAATCGTCTCTCCCCGAGTTATTTTTCACGTCCTGCTGCTGCTGCGGGCTGCCTGTCATTCCAACGGGACTAGACGACCAAGGCGATCCGGCTTCAGCTGCGGCCACTGCGGCAGCTGCAGCCGCCGCTGCAGCGTGAGGCAAGGACGTCACCCACTGGTGAGCGTGGCTCAGCATATGTCCCCCGTTGCTCGCTGCCATTGCGCCCTGCATGAAATCGCTTTGTACCATTTTAACCGCTGGGTCTCCTCTGTACCCACCGGACACTGAGGTTACCGCAGCACTACCCTGCTGCATCCCACCTCCGGAGTCCGAGTGCACGATCGAGCCGGACGATAATATACTACTGCTGGGTAGATAAGGGTTGGAAGCCGCTGTGGCCATTCCGCTAACCTTATGAATATGTTTGCTGATCACCCCCTCCCTTTTGCAGAAACTTTTTTAATGCAGGCAAATTATATCTCATGAATTATTCAAACTTTAAAAGTCTGGCTTGTGTTTTGGCAAACACCATCAACAAAAAGCAAAGAGAAAGATATTGTAGGCGAGAGGACGAAATCCGTCTCTTGAATAATTTGTGCATTCATATATTTCGAACATATGAATGACTGAAACGATAAATTCCACTTTTATGTCAAGCGTTGAAAACCCCTCCGAAAGTCAAACAGTCCTTCGATCTATATTTTCTTTTTTAAATGAAAAGTCTGAAAACAAAGAAAAATAAAAAAACAAAAAAAAAATTGTTTCAAAACTTTGTCCCGCAAGAAACTTCTGGCGCTTGAAGAACTTGTAATATGCCCTTAAAAATAATAAGTCCAAACGTATGTTCCGTTACCGAGTGGAAAAATATTAAACGTGGTTCTTCCTCAATTCTTTTGTTATTTAGCCGCAGCGATTTCACTTGCTCCGTCCCTTTATTTCTTTTCTTTTGCAGATTCTTTTATGGTGCTGTAAAGTCTGTCTCTTTGTTCTGTTTTGATGTGTTTAAACCTGCCAAACCGCTCCAGTTGAAGTACAATCCAGTATTACAGTGCAAAGCAGTGTTGCATGCCTTCTTTCTCATTCGCTTGTTCTCTCTCCTCTCCCTCGCTCACTCTCCCTCCCTCTCTTTCTCTCTCTCTCGCTGACAGTTAGCTCCGTCCCTCCCTCAGAGCTCGAGGACACACGAGTGTTTACCCTGTGCTGCGTACATCGTCCACGTCTTTTCCCCAAATGCAAGGAAGTCGGGTGTACGGCTCTCGTTGATTGGATAGCACCGGCGAGATTGACAGGTCTAGAGAACTCGCTTCAGGCACTTAGACCCCCCTTCCGGCTATTCCAATTGGTTGCTTTTGAATTTAAATAAATAAATCAAGATAAATGACTGAAAACTCTAAAGAATGTGGAAATATATGAATAAATCCCCATTTAAGTACAATTCCCATAGTTTTGGTAAATTATTTGGTGAATCATTGACAAGACAGTGTGACTCTTAGTGGGCTATTTCTCAGGGCCATAATAAAATAACAGCACATGGTTCTATAACCCAAGCCTTGGTTTGAATTTAGATAAGAGTGATGAACAGTGACCTCTAACAAATACAGCTGATCTTGTTGTAATTGAAATTTCGGAATAGGTCTTTTGTAAAGCCCCGAAATCTCACTGACTCCATGGAATCTGTGTTTACAACGATTTCACTCTTATTGACAAAAGGATGTCTAAAATATACTTTTTCTTCTAGCCTATCGGTTGCCATTTTTTTAGAACTTCGCTAAGCAATTTAATATAAATTACGCAATGACCATCGTAACTGCATCACTACTAACGACTACTACTATTTCTTATGAAACGACGGCCTCTCAAGAGTTAACGAGATGACTGTGCGATGCTTCCAAGCGGAAACAGAGAGTGCAAGGCAACTCAACACAAGAAAGGCATAGTGGCAACCAAAACGAATGCAAACTGAGCAGTCCTTTGGGGATTTGCAAGAAACGTCTTTTAATTTAACTACCAAGATCGACTAGCGATAGGGCAAATACGACAGTCAGTTTCAAATTTCGCGCTGAACTGTTTAGACGTTACCATCAGACCCCTACAACATATGGATTCACCCAGTGGTATAAATAAAAGTGCAAGTCCAAAGAAAATTTGAGTGATTGACATACGTTCCCCCCAGCTTCAGTAGGCTACAAGAGAGGTGTGACACTTGGTGTCAAAGGATCTCCTTGTTTATGAACTACTGTTAGAATAATAGCCTACACATCATAATAAAGACAGGCAAAACATACACGTAAACCAATGCACCATTTTACACCAGTAATCACTGCGAAAAGACATTTTGACAGAAAAGCTTATTGCAGATTTCATTCAGTATCGGTGTATTGGGTATAACAACAATGAATCAGGTTTTGTAGAAAAACCCAAGAGAGGACTACGCACTCCCCTTCCCAGAAGATTTCATTTGGATCAGACTCAAAAACCGAGAGAACCTCGTGGATTTGTTTACATTGAATGGCAAAGTAGGGCCACCGCCACGGGGCTGTCTATTCATTAATTTCCAGCAGATTTTGGTCTAAATTACTGCTATGCATTTCATACTGCTCGCTTTCAAAGAACGTCTCGTGCGGCCATAAGAAACGTGATAGCCAGTATGAGGAAAGGGATTCACTCACTCTGAGGAGTCAAAGCAATTTCAAATGTTCAAGCCTTCAACTTTTGAAGTTTAATGTTTTTATCTGAAAAGTAGGCTGTTTATTATTTATTTGTTTATGTAACAAGGTCCCCGTGTTCCCTGCTGGGGAGATCATTTGTTTTCTGTGCAAGTAGAGAGGGAAAAATCCCCAAGTATAACAAGAGACGAACAGTTAGTGCTGATTTTCATTTGCATAAATTTTCATATATTTTAGTGAAAATAATAGCGGTGCAGAGGAGAGCTCCGCTCAGTTGAGTCAGAGGGAAGAAAATCTTAGGAAGGACCAAAACGGAGGGAGAGAGTCGGTCACTGATGGACGAACAATGCAGTATTTGAGACATTTTTCCAGTTATCATGGAATCTTACGGTAAGTGAAAATAAATTAGTATTCAGCGGGGTTATAACCGTATTACCACGCATAATATACCTTAACATTAATCTAGCTATATACTATTACCTACCTACCTCATATATATATATATATATATATATATATATATATATATATATATATATATATATATATATATATATATATATAAGATGTATATGCGTGTGTCTGTGTGGTTGCGAAAATCCCTTTTTCGTGTAAAAATCAATACGACTGTTTAGCTTTATAAATAGCGAGCAGACGGTTAAGCTGCTGTTTTGTAGTGAATGTCCAGTGGAGAATGTGCAATCAATCAAATTCAAACAGGAGACCCTCGGTGGAATTCTCGGTGGAGTCGCGTACAAGTGGATATCAGGTCGTTTACATAAATCGATCTTTTACTTCTGTGCCAAAGTTTGATGCAACTTGGTCTGCAGCACTGACTTGTTTTGGAGCGCGATGTATAACGCGAGACGGTGTGTGAATGACGGCAAGGATTTTAGTTGTTACCAAAAGACTGTGAGAGACAACACAGCACATGAGGAGAAACCAGTCAGATCATGAGCGGTAGCAAAGAAAATATGCGAGTGTCTTAGCAAGACATGATTTAAATAAACGAGACATTATAAACGAAATTATAAACATTTGGGGTTACCAAAATATAGGTTATAGACAGCTGCAAAACTACATTTAGATTTAATCAGATTTAAATTGTAAAAATATATATTTTAAATGCAATATAGTCTATATGCAAACATAACGAAAACCTTTTCCTTCGATATTTCTTGGGTTAACTTTGTGTGCCCTCCCGGTCGAAGATGCCATCTCTCTCGCAGCCCCACTAAGACCGTTTGTTTCATTCATGGGCAAAGCATTTCTGAACCCTTCCTCTCGGTTGCTATGGTGAGTGGAATAAAAGAGGGAACACTGGTCGCATTAAGCTATATGTTTGTGCACTGGAGTCGAGATGAAAGAGCCACAGTCAAGCCAAGAACATCTACCACTGCGCCAAACACACATCTCAAATTCGTAAATGTCTATAGAAATACAAGCGTCTACAAAAGATATATACATAAAATAACTGGAATCAGCACAACCATAAAGATTAGATCCCACACTTACACGCTTGACAGTGACGTATGGGGGAGTATTTTGTCACCAGCAGGTGTCGCGCTTAGTCAGTATGGTAAAAACGCTAATGGTGAGTAATTGGGGTATTGTCCTTGATTATTGATTTATTCTTATTTTTTGAGGAGAAGCATAGGGTACTGATATCGTAAACTGATACCTGTTGAAATCATAATGCGAAAACCCACCTCCGTGTAATTAATTTATTCCTAAGACATTAATTCAAATTAGGCTATTGTTATTGTTCAAAAGAAACAATGTAGACCCTGCTGTTAGTTACATGTTATTTTTATAAAAATGATTCTGTGTAGCTTTCAAACGAATGTTCACCTTGCTGTGTAGTATAATCATTTGTAATTCTGACTTTGATTGATAACGTAGACCCAAGTTGCAGTTTTTAGTTTATTAAAACGGTTTCGTTAAGGTTTGGGAAGTTTATAAATGCATTTTTTTAAACAGTCAGTCTATTATATTTGGCTGGCATTTACATAAATGTTAAATGCTGATCACAATGCTGATGTAACATCAGCATTTAAATACATTCAAAAACTTGGCAATTTGTGTGACACATTGGTGACACAATATCATTAACCAAGGAAATATGCATTCAACAAAAATAAAACTGATTGAATTATTTAATATGAAAATCATTATAAAAAGTGCGCGCATGTTTGATCACCTAGTTAAACATTTGAATAATTCCGAAATTTTAACATGACGAAAAAACACACTGAAGACAATTTTAATTAAATATTATTTAAAAGGTTTGTGAGTAATAAAAATATTCCAAAGAAAAACATATTGCTGTAATTATAATTAAATCAAATATCTGTAGGCTTTAAAAGAAGACAGTATATGTAACTGTAACATTCTGCTGAATTGTCATTAATTTGAGAAACAAACCTTCAAAGCGCTAAGCTCATGTCTGACAGCGTGAAATTGTAGGCCAGAGCTCTGGCGTCCTCCCAAAAACGAGGATGCGATGTCTCTTATTTTCTCTTAATTCCGGAAGATAAAATGTCATAGTGGGATGGTACATGTGTGTGATGTTATTATAAATAAAATAGACTAATTATAATTATTATTTGTATAATGGTATGTTGTTTTTTATTTGTAACACTTTTATTTTAATTCATAAAAAATAATAAAAGTAATTAATTTTTACTTTCTTCATCGAAAAAGAAAGAATCTGTAATATTTCAACATAGCCAGTCTTGAGTTTTTAGATTGGAATGTAAAATAATTTGTAAGTAATTTATAATTATTTGGAACAAAAATGATAATCGAAATAAAAACAAAAAAAATGCAGTATTGCATTTCTATTTTTTTCTTCTTTCTCAAAATTGGAATAAAAAAAACTACACAGGATCAATCTAAAATCTTCAGTGATAGTCGGTCAGAGAGCAAGAGTAATCGACTGCCCGATGTTATTTCATAATTTGCGACTACGAATGACATTATTTTATATCCTTGTTCTATACATGGAAGCCCATAGAGTGCGTCACGTCGTTCCGCCTTGTTTATTCCACTGCTCCCTTGTGCATCATTTCCCGTAGCACCGGCCCAGGAGGCGCGCAGCTCATGACCGAAATGGCGAGAAATGTTTCAGAGCTCTATGTCTTACACGAAGATTATCCGAGCTTCATTATTCGTAAACATTCCAGCCAGCCCCTTATTGATTGAGCTCCCTCCCATTGGAAATCAATGCAAATGTCATAATGTGCTTTAAATGATACGTGGATGCAACATCTAATGCTAAACACATATAGTATAGATATATATTATGTGTATATATAAACAAATACAAATATGTAAATAAACTAAAATCAGTCAAATACAAAATACTCAAAAATAAATATTTCTGATGTTACCACTCAAATCAGAAGTCAGGAGCCCAGCCTCAGATTTCATCCATCTCAAGATACATGTGATGTGACACACATCTGTCTGTTCCTTGATATGGATGCTAGTCTTCTCTCTCTCTCACACTCTCTCTCTCTGTGTGTGTAACTGACAGATCTCTCTTAACTGTCCCATGTGGACTAACAATATCTCTCAAACATCCTATAACAGACACTGCACTGATTACTGCTGCAGGCCACTGCAATAATCTAACTCCTACTGTCCCATTACAGGTCAGGGGCACTTTCATGAAACACTTGATTATATATACATGCTAGGATTATCTGATATTCCATCTTAATTATGCATCAACATATTAATCTGATGAAAAAGTTGCATGAGTGCTGTGACGTGCCCTCTACCATTTAAAATGTATCCATTGTGTGTGAACTGAAGTGGTGCCCTGCGTGTTTTTGTTTGTCAAACAGCACCGTTCCCTGAGGAGTGCGGTTTGTGGTACCTCCCTGCTCAGGATTACATTAATCAAAGCATTTATTTCCCCAGAGATGCACAGCGCAAATCACCCAAAATCCCAATCAAATTGAATAACAGAGGAACCACGCAATGGAAGTGACCTCTCTGTTTTTTCTGTTGCTCGTTTTGTGAGAAAACAGGTCTCTTGCCATTTTAGCTTCACTCGCAAAAGTGTCTTTCTCTGTGATACAGGAGAGGAGAAGAGTTTCAGTAGTTGAAGGTGTTATGTTGTGAGAAACCAGTGGCCAGACATGCTGTGGTTTTTAGTGATGAAACTTCGATGTTTGGTTTCAACAGCACATCTATGGATTTAAGGATTTGCTGTTGGTTGCAGAAAATGCAGACTGCATTTAGGTTAGACATACCGGCTGGCTGAGAACTGTCTCACCCCTTAGTATTAAAAAAAAGATCATATGCGGATGAAATCATTTCTTTTATGCACAAGTTATACAAAATAACTACATTTGACTGAGTGCAAAACTGTCAACACAATAAATCCATGGCAAAGCCGCATGGCTCAATAAATACTGTTTGCGATACGAGGCCTATTACAAGTACTGCAAATAAAATAATACAGCTGTAATTTTCCTCATGTGTTGTTTTAATGTAACTGGCGTGCGGCGTTTGAGATTCATGGTGAAAATGGGAAGGAAATGTGAGGCTGTTTATGGTAGTGCAGTGCGTCGAAACACAAATTCAGCTCTGCTGCTTTCAGCCCGATCAGGGATAAATGATGGAGCCTGTCCTGGAGTGGGTTACCAGACGGGAACGTTAACTCTGCTAGAGAGGTGATGGAAACAGGAGCATTTTGCTGTAGATACTTTTGTGGAAATATACAAGTCATAGTATATAAATGGGCTAAAGAGGGCCTTTGTGTATGTATTTTGTTTATCTAAATCAGCTCAAGCCAGTCGAAAAAGCTGGCGTATGACTGACAAATGACAGTGTAAACGTGTTAGCAACTATGTAAAATCTTCCGATTTTGTATGTGTGGGCACGCTCGGTTGTCAAAAAATCATTTGTGTGTTTCATCTTAATTACGTTCCCACCCACGGCAGAAAAAATGGGTTTACATACATCTGTATCTTTATTTTGGCATCCTATATGGTCTCCTAAACCTCTGGGCCTTTCCTCACTCTCCGTCTGTACCATTTCTACCTCTCTTTGTCTCCTCCTCTAATTCTCTCCCTCTTGGCCCACTCACGCATGCAGCCCGCAGGGTCACAAAAGCAACGTTCACCAGCCTGCTAGAAGTGGCCTGACCTTCTGCCAAACTGCCTACCACACATTACTCATTACTCAGGCCGGGCACACGGACAGCCCCACAGCTAAAATGCTGCCCTTAACTCAGGCAACATGCAATGGATCATTCTAAACTCCTCCAGTTCGCTCTCACTCACTTTTATTAAAATGTGCATGCTAAAGGTGCACCGCAGTGCTTAGAGGCTGAATAATGGCTAAGCTAAGGAAACATATGTGTCTCATGTGTAAGGTGGAAAGGTCAATGAGTCTAATTTCTGGTATGCACGATAATGGCTATACAGTGCGCTCGCTGTGGGTGATAGAGCTGGATATTTCTATCTAAACCTCATGTTATACATGCAAACAGGCCTCCTATAGCGTATGCTGAAGAAATTATAAAGTAATATAATTTATAATGCTGGTCGTGGCGACGTGAAAGTATATACATAACAGCAAACCCATGTGTGTTAACAATTACTGACTGTTACTGTGGTGTTTGTATACAGATAATTGGGTCGTAAGGTGTCAAAACCTCACTAAAAAAGGCTGAATAGGTGGAGGCTAATAATAGTAAATCATGTAATAAAAATAATATCATTAAAATACATAAAAATAACATATCAGTAACCTAAATCAAAATCAGCTAATTTTGAATGATTTTGAAGTATTAAAAGTATCTATCTATCTATCTATCTATCTATCTATCTATGATGTTAATGAAAAGAGCTCAGTACTGCATTTTTATTTGCTTGCCAACACAGAAAAGTACATTTCCTCTCAATTTAAGGATCAGTCACTCACCTCAATAAATAAAGTAAAAGGAGTGTGATCAGATATCAACACAAGCTCTATTAGTGAACATGGTGAGCATCTGGACACCTTTAGAAAAAAAGCGCCTGGAGACAAAATGTGTATTGCGTGCCGCAGAAAGAATATTTGTTCAAGATGCAGTTCGAACTGATTCTAACATTGTTATTTCTCTTGCAGAAGAGGAGCTTCAACTCTCCCACCTTCCCTCCCTTCTCCAGGGAGAGGGGCCTCCTTCCACGTTGGACCCAGACTCAATCTGCTGCAGAGGGACAGAGTGGCCACGCTGTGAGCGCAGACACACATACACACACACACACACACACACACACACACACACACATAGATCTCACTGCTTCCGTTTTCAGCTTACACTGCTGCTGGAGCTGTTAGCCTGCCGGCTATTTTTCTTTGAGAGACTATAAAAATATGCAAATGCAGTTGTTAAAGAGAACAGTCGATTTTTTTCTTCTGCTTGCGCCCCTTGTGAGTCTGCAGTGCAAAAGACGGAAGGATTTCACTTTTGTCCCTCACCTTGTTTTATAGAAAGACAGGAAGAATTAAAGGAGGGCGACAGCGACAGACACATCATAAACATGTTTGAAATGACCACGTAGATAGGGGAGAATAAAATTTGTTTTTAAAATACCCAAACTGTATCTGCAGAGAGAGAGTGATTTTAAAATGCTTTACCTCTCATCATGGCGGACAGGCCTTAAACACAGAGCATCAACCGCTTTAAGAGTGCAGGAAAAGTACAGGACGAATTTGTAAACCCCTCACGGTGCCGCGAACACTTTTTGAAGTGATTATGAAGACAGTTCAGATCAAAGGCTTTGACAACTCTGAGTGCCCGCCAAGACTGAGCCCCTGTAATCGCACAGAGCCCTCCGTACAACACAGCTCACACCCCTCAAGCACCCGGCAGAACGCAACGCCACACTCACGCATAAACAGATTATCAGGGGACAGAAAACGTCTGGAAAGTAAATATGGGATTAGAGTTTTCATACTGAACCGCACCGATATAACCGAGGAGATTAGCGAAACATTTACAGGTAGATATTAATTATCGGCATCAGGTAAAAAAATAGCTAATTTAAAAAACTCCATGCATATGTTTTAAAAAGCGTATCGCTATATAACCTCATCATATTTAATATTTTCCATTGTATTCAACGTATCAAATGTATTAAATTAAATGGCATAATTTTCTAAATCCTTTACAAAGAAACCATAAGAAGCAGAGAAAAAAAGAGAGGGAGAAAAGGAGGGCGAGCAGAAAGTGCTTTGTTGAAGTCAACAAACTCTTATATTTTTATACAATTATGTGCTCTGCTGTGCGTAACTGCTAGGCAGCATTGTAACAAATGTCCATCATTGGCTCCATTAGCCCTGAAGACAGACGGCCATTACATTTAGCTCAGTATTTTGCTAACACTATAAAAAAAACACACCAGCTCCAAACAAAACAACAACAATATTAATAGTGATTTTAAAACCTGAGTATCCAAGTTGTATCATTAAATTTGAAAAATGTATTTTGTCATGACACTGTAAGTCAAGTGTTAATATGTTAACAGGCTGCCATCTTGAACCTGTTCACCACCCTTTCCTTTCATGTTGTTGTTTAGCCATTTAACTGAAAGTTTTGCTTTTGTCAGTGTATTTACTTGTTTTGTGGTACCGCACTGGTGCTGATGTGAAACAATAAAATGTGTGTGACAGCAAGTCCCCTCTCTGCCTCCTGTTTACGGTGCCACTCAGCGCCTCTCTCAGACTAACCGCTTGGTACAGTCTTCTCTGGATCACTTCCAGAACCCTCGGGTTCCGAGTGGCCCAGTCTCTGAAGAGCAGCCAACAAACGGGCCTTTTAGTGTGGACAGCAGATGGGGCGGGCCAGCCAGCCACTCGGAGGAACTTCTTGTGTCGCCAGACACAGAGAATGAATCCGCTTTTATCTGCCAGCCCAGTGGACTACAATGAGCCTTCCTGTGCACTTAACCATGAGACAGCACACGCACATACAGAGAATGATGCCAGACAGGTAGTGCGCATTGCCATTCCCTAACCATGGAAGTTAAAATGCGAAACTCTGGTTTTGGCTACACTCGCGATTTAACAGACAAACACACAGTCTGTTTGCTCAATCATGTAAATCATTCTCTGGGTGGAAGAGCTACAATCCTGATAGGCTACAAGATAAACAAGCTAAAAATTAATTCCTGAAGAATGATCAAAATCAACATTATTTAGGCATTATGATCAAAGACAGTGACTGCGCCAGGCTATACAAGGCTGTTTTTAATCAAAATTACATGCTAATATTTCTTCATTCCTTTCATAGCTTGCATAGGGGAGTTAAAAATCCAAGCATGCTGACCTCTCTACTGTTTAATATTTACAGTTTGGTATTTTGTCAGCCGTTTATGCCTAATTGTTCCAGACAAGCTTTCCAACGTCTCTTTCAACAGTAGCAGAAAACTCCCACTGACTAGTCTCTCACGGATAATCATCTGACACCACTGCGCTCGGCTGCGCCATACCGCCTCATACTAAGTGTGTGTGGTGTGTGTGTTTGTTCTTTTGACAGCTTGGTCACAGGGAACTGCAGGCCCTATCGATTGCCTGATCATTAGGAGTGACCAGCTGAGTGGCAACATAGCCGCAAACACTGTTAACTGCAACGCGAAACATCTGACCTCTCTTTAACGAACAGCCATCGAGTGACCAGACCTACTCATTGACCCATAATAGTCACTACAGGCCAGCAGCGCTAAGATAACTACACCCAGCTGTGGGCTGTTTCATCGACTGCCATGGATCTGCTGGGCTCGTGCGATTCGGAAAGGGTCTGACGTGGAATTTTATGAGGAAATGCATCTCATATCTGATGGTTTAGCAGATGTCCGTATGCAGAACAGTTGGCAGGTGTGTCTGCCAGTACAATCCCACTGATGATACAGTTTACACTAGTCCGACACCCACTGCTGAAAGTCTGCGAGTGACACTGCTCACCTCCTGTTGCGCTATTAGAAAGCACGGCTTCCAGTTCAGAGCCTCGCACCACCCCAGTATGTGTGTGTGTGAGAAAGAGACAGTGAGAAAGGAGGGGGAGGCAGGGAGAGGGTAGGAGGAGGAGGAGGAGGAAAAGGCCACTGATCAGTGAGTGAATGAAGCGTTTCTCTGGTGAGTCCCTCAGAGGGGAAGCACCCTGCAGAGGACAGTGTGGAAATGAACTCGATGAGGCGGTGAGTGTTTGACCCCTTGTCTGTCCTCACGCCACCCTCACCACTCTCATGGCTGACTGACACCGACTACATCCTGCCTGCAATGAGTCACTTCCCGTCTGTCATTACCTCGCCTGAGCACTTTCTTAATTCAACACTAGTACGTCTGACTATAAACGGCCAACGGATTCCGCGTTTGAAGTGTCATATTACGATATCGCCAGTTTATTTTCTTTCCGTCAGGTTTCATCCTTAGGTTCTTAAAGAAAATGGGTCTGTTACATGCTAACCAACACCATATGAGCCTAGCAGCGTGAGAAATATCTGAAAGCCGGCTGCTCGAGAGTTGAGCTCCAGGGAAAGGATCCTTGTGGGGCAGCTGAAGGAATGGGGGGAAGAGCGGAAGCAGATTGCAGGAGAAGGCGGTGGCTTTGAAGGTTGTAGGTAGCAGGTTTTTCCCTGCACCACTGCAGGAGACTTGAGCACAGGCCCCCACCGGCACAGGTGGTACTGCTCATTTCAATTTAGCTCAAATCTACACTTGAAATAGTGCGGCTGTCATAAGCAATCTGCAGCCCAGGACGGAGCACTGCCTTGGTCGAGGAGTGGTGGGGGGAGGATTGGGGTGTCAGAGCAGACTACGTTGAGTTCTGAAGAAGAGGCTGCTGCCATATGCCTTCCCAACAACCTCCTCCCCCTCCTTCGCTGTTCCTTTACTCTTCCAAGCACATGTTCACCGCAGGTCCACTCATCCAGAACAGCACAAAGAGAGGTCAAAGCAGTCAACAAGTTATTTACTGCAGGGGAGCCGCTGTGCCTCACACACCCCATCTGCTTTCAGAGATGAGACTGAATCCCTCATTATGTAACACAAGATCAGTTTTTTCTTTTTCTTCTGACAAAGGTCTGAGGCACACCCATAACTCTTCTGTGCTTACGCTTCTTGTACAACAGATGAAACTGGTGGGCATCATGGAAGCCACTAGTCAATACCTTCTGTGCTAAAGGTCTCATCCATTTTGAACATTCATATTAGAAACAAGTGCTGGGTTTAGTTAATTCAACCACAGATGCTCAAGATGTGAAACACAACATGCACAAAACCAACCTCGGCTGTGGGATAAGATTTCTTTCATTAATATTTACATTTGTGGAAGACACCTTTATCCAAAAGTACTTACACTGCATTCAAGGTATACATTCTCTACTGGGATAGGCAACATAGGTTCTGGAGTGCTGTTGTCCTGCAGAGTTTAGCTCCAACCCCTTAAAAAACACACCTGCTTGTAGACTTAGTAATCATGAAGACACTAATTAGCTTGTTCAGGTGGGTTTGATTAGGGTTGGAACTAAACTTTGCATGACAGTGGCACTCCAGGACTGATATTGCCTATCAGTGCTCTATCAGTTCATGCATTCCCTGGGAATCAAAGCCATGGCTTTGTTAGTGCCACTCTCTAGGAATGCCTGGCTAATTCTCTACTAATATTTAACAATGTTTCCAAAGTCATGTCAATAAGAGTGACCTGTAATACTGCATTCCCAGTCAACGTCTAACTCAACCTGCAGTCCTCTTCTTGGAAAGCTGAAGGAGTCAAACAGAGAAAACAGTTAAACAGAGAAGACGAGGCAGCGTCTATAGACAGCACAGGGGATGGACAGATCAGAGCGAGCTTTGCAATCCTGGAAGTGTTTCCTCGTCAGAGAGCAGGCGTTTTTAAGCAGTGTTGTTCTAGCCTGGGGCTACAGCCCACTGGATCATGTTGAGCTCTTTCAGGGGAGGAAGAGAAAACATGGCAGGCCTCGACGAATGCAAATGTACCTTGTGTATCTCGCAGGCATCTTGATGGGGCTTGGAAGCACAGTTGCCCCGTTAGGAGCGTGTGTCTGATGTGGGAACCTTTAAATAATACACAAGCCTGGACATGAGGTCCTACTTTTGAGGGAAAAAATAATCGAAGAGCTTTCAAAAGAACCAAGATGGTATGGTTTTCCCTCACCTTTAAAATGAAAATTTAATCATGTTAATTTATTCATGAATTTATGAATTTAACCTTTACTTTGGTACATATTTGCCCATCAAGAGGTTCCAAGAGAACCACTGGCATCTGCACAGTCAGCACTTGAGGAACCAGGCATGGCTCGCCATACCATGACTATGGAGGATTACACCCAAGTTGCCCCCTTTGGACTGTGTGCCTTGCCCGATGAGCTGCCAACCTGGCCAGCTCTTTCACAGCATGGCAGAGCCTCTCCAGGAGGTGGTATTCTCTCTGGACTAACATGTGTTTCTACGGCTGGTACCCTGCCCACTACCGTACAGACTGTGCCAGGGCTCATGCGTCTGTGCACTGATATGGCCTCAATGAGTTTGTGGGAATGCTGGGAGATTGTCTATCTTTTATCCCCGGGCTTCAAATGAAGTTGAAATTGAGTTTTTAGCCGGTTTCTCTCTCCTGCTTGCATGACTCTCGAGCAATGGCTCCTTGCCTGCAGCATCAGCAGGGAGTCCTTTCAAAGACTCCAACCCTGCAAATGCAGGAACGCATGTATGCAAAAAGACGCACACACACATTCTTTTTAGCTTCTAGATACACAGGAGTCTTCAGGCAGAGGACACTCTATGAATCACTTTCATGCACATTTGGGAAAAGAGAAAGTTTATTCCCGAGTTCTCAGAGGGAGATTACGCATGTGCGCACACATTGGTGTCTTTATGATTGAAGTCCTCAATAGCCTCCCTCATATATGCTTCAACATTAGTGCATATTACTAACAAGTCTTAATGGATCACTCACATTTATCCTAATGAGCAAAGTTGGTCTGTAGTTTCACTCATTAAACTTCTTCATCAAGACCCACATCATCTGTGCATTCATGCCTCACAACTGTGGTGAAGCTGTAAAGGAGAGCAAGAAGAACTGGTGAAGAGCTGAATTGACAGGATTAATGGACGAGGAGCTGAGCGGTGCAATTACACCCTTCAGTGAGGGGCATTTTTCATTTTTGGGTCCTCCTCATCTCTGGCTTTCTCTCCTGTGGGAGAGAATGCAGTCCTAGCGGTTTGTTTGTTTTAATTATTTTTCCATATGCAAATGTGGTTTTATTTAATTGCAGCGAAGCAAGCAACGAGCACGGAGAAGAAAGAGGGGAGGACAAACTCATTATTGATTCCTGAGCCATCTTTCTGGAAGCCATCGCCATTACGTGGCGTAATCCATCTTTCCCATGCATTAACTTCAGTACAGGCATGGAGAGAAGTGTTAATGCCTCCTCAGAACATCAATCAGACAGGGAGAGAGAGGGAGATAGGAGATCCTCTGAACAAGTTTCTTGTTTTTTTTTTTTTGACAGGTACCACTCAGTAAAATATGTTTTTATTGCTAGGAAATGAGGACTAAAGGTTGTTGCAATGAGACAGGTTAAAATAAGCCGTGCAGGTTACCAGGAGCCTTCCACCAAACTGTCCTCATTTATTCCGCAGGCCTGAAATAATGTTTTCTGCAGGGAGTTTCCAATAATGTCCTCTTGAGGAGATGAGTGTGATTGTGTGGTGTGTGTGTGTTTGCAAGTGTGTGTGTGTCTTGTGTGTGATTGAAGCTCTTCATGGCTCTTTTCAAGTGTACAATACGCCTTGCGCTATGCAGAGATGAGACATAAATATTGCTGAATAAAGAGAAGTACGTTTTCAAACCTTGCCTTCACAATGGAGAGCTTAATTACCCAAGGCTGTGCTGTGAACGAGACGGTCAGAGGCCCAGAGTGTTTGCACGTTTACTTGTTCATTGCTCACCGAAGTGGGCATGGCTAAGAGATTCCATTAGATAAGTGACATCTTCTTTCTCAGCCTGTCAGGCCGTGCTTCCCCATACAGAGACGGACGGATGTCATCTGTCATTCCGAGGCCTCCCTGATGGTTTATTGGAGGTGTTCACGGATGTATGACGTGCTCGTTAATTTCAGGGACAATTAATGAATGGCTTTAGATAAAAAAAAAGGATAAAAGCGAGAGCCAAGAGTAAAAGAACTGTGGAGAGCAGGAAGCTCAGTTTCAGCATTTCTGAAAAAACCCTCAAAGTCTTTTCTTTAATCCATCCTGACAAGGCTGAGGCTCAATCCACCTCTCTCTCTCCTTCTTTTGGATCAGTAGGGTCCTGCAGTGGTGGAGCAACAGCATGGGTTCTTAGATCAGTGTTCTGTGTTCTGAGAGACACACATACAGAAGGGGTAATTACTATGCCACGCTGAACAGTAAAAGCAGACCTAATCCTCTGCGTGTTGGAAGCCTGTCTACCACGGCTGCAGAGGAGAGATTGTACGTAGTGTATGCTAGGACAATGTTTGCATGTTTACATTTGTGTCTGGTTTTCTTAAAGTAATAGCTTGGTGAATAAGGGGTTCATTTTTTTTGTCTGTTCCTCAGACAAGGTTACCATATGTACTCTGATCACTTTTTTTAAGCATTCAAATCATTGTTTAAGGTGTAATTATCTGTTGATGGTTTATAGAGATGAATAACTGTGAACGGAAACCTTCCAATTCCCATGATCATGTTTAATTTTTCAATTTTTGTACCGATGGTACTTGCACTGATTCTGCAGAAATCTTGCAGCAGAGTATTTGTGTGAATTCCTTATTGGCAAAGCTCTGGGAGAATTGCATCAGTCAGAGAGCAGTGCCTACTGAGCACCAGGCTGGATGCAGAACGTGTTTCCCTGGAAGCCCAGTCTGATTGGACATGCACAGTGGATGTAAATAGCCTGGCAGTGCTTGGGGTATTCGGCATCGCCAAACAGGCCTTCCACTAACCAGGGAGACACCTGTGAGGAATCCCCCCGCTGTGGGCTTCATTTAGGGAAAGTCTCCTCTGGCTACACCTGGATATCTCACTCAGGCCCAACGGCGGTGGAAACCGCCTGCCAGTCATGCAGATGAAAGGTCTACCATGACCATGGTGAAACTGGCTTTTACATGGAGGGTATGCTGCGCAAACAGCGCCAAGTATGGGGTGATAATCTGTTCTAATACCACCCACCTGGCTTGCTATACCACCTCTTGAAGTCGAAAGCATTGCAACACAGGTAAAAACCAACACTAGCGGGGAAGGGGGAGTCAATCCTTTTGGCTGCAGCTGACTCTGATTTGATACAGGAAAAGAGGGTTATACAGGGCATTCTGTCTAGTGTAGGACATCTGGAAGCTTGCCAGTGCTAATATACAACATCCATATCTAAAATCAGAAGATAACACTGCAAGATCAGAAACTCCCTATTATGCTCCACTGTCAACTTTTAAAAAGGATGTTTTGACCGACAGCTGCCCCCGTTTCACACTCACAGCAGAGGTAAATGGTGTGATCTGCGCGACGACTGATGGACACCGAGCCAGGCTGAGAGACAGAGAGCACCATAGTGGCGTGTGGAGGTCGGATCCAGCATATGCCAGCCAGTCAGCCTGTCCTCCCCACTGCCGAGTGATGAGAGCAGGGAGCCGAGAGCCGCCCTGCCCCTGACGAGCTGCCAGCTGGCTGGGGAAGAGAACACGGTGGACTGACACTCTACTGGGGGGTAACCTGCCAGAAGGAAGGGAAAGACAGCTGCGTGTATGACTGGTGTGTAGGTGTGGTCAGTAAGTATGCATGTGCGCGCATGTATGAAGAGATACAGGCGCAGCTCAGGGCGCGGTTGGTCTCCTGCAGGGGTCCAGATGGACGCAGGGAGGGGGGTGAGCTTGATTCAAGGGTTTTTGGAGAGAGTGACAAGAGTGACAAAATTTCTCTGGAGCTCAAACTGTGCTGCCAGCATGTTCTCTCCTGGCCCGCCTTCTGCCCCCCACTGTCACCTGTTAACCCCCCACCCCTTTGCCCTGCTCAGGGACTGGCTTTGAAATGGGCACACGCACACATTTAGAGGAACAGGCATGAAGGTATGGTATGGTTTCAGAGTCTTTTTCTTAGTGTGAACAGGCCAACTAAAACTGGGCTGTTGCAGTCATCACTGCTGTAGGCATGCTTCTAAATAAGAACCAGAAGCATGTAAGCACTGAAAAAGTCTTGTATGAGAACTAATTAATTTGCTGTATTTTAACTTCATTTCCATTAGTTGTTAAAGCCAATTCTTTAGAATTTCTGGACATTTCAAATCAAGGATATAGGAATGATCTGAAAAAGGAGGGCCACAATATAAAATACATCAGCTTTGTTCATGAATATTTATTATGTGATGCGACATTTGCCTAGCAGACATAAATTATTTGATTGGTAAGGTATACTAGCCATAGAAGAAAGTAATTCTTTATGTGACAACTTACAGGGTTTTGCTTATCCATCTGCATATTACAGTAAGAAGCTTTTATCTTCAAAACAACTAGTGTCTTTTCTAAATACCCTCTCCTAATTCTATCATTCTTGCACTCTTTGTCTATAATAAGACTCTTTTGTGTCCTTGATCAGTGTGACCTACAGTGCTTTCTGTGGGAATATTCTCTGCCTTTTATGAAATTAGTCTGGATACGGAGTAGGAGCGCCAGAGCTGTCTGGTCCGCCCTGCGGGCCGGTAGATCCGTTGGACCTGGTCCCATGGTGAGGGCGCAGAGGAGATCAGACGTCCCCTCACACATACTGTCCTTCAGATACATCTCCATGGGGGCATCATTAATCTGGACCTCATAGAAACACAGAACTGTTTGGCTTGTAGAGAATGATATTTAAAAAGTTAGGTTGCCATATAATATACATGCTATATGTTGAAGCAAAGGTGAACATTTTTTCCGCTCTTCCTCATCCGTACCTCTATTTTCCCATTTCTCTCTCCCACTCTCTGTATCTCTGGTTTTACACTCTTTTCATATCTCCTCCAAATACTTTCTTGACCCTACAGCCATCTTCATTTCAGTTACAACCGTGACACACACACACATACACACACACATACAGACGTCACATTTACATTTCAAACTGGCACTGTGTCTGCCACACATTCATTATTTACCAGCCCCTGGCCACAGTGGAGAGTGCCTGATCTCTCACTCTCTCCATCTTTCTCTCTCTCTGTTTCTGTCTCCCTGTGACTCTTACCCTCTCCTCTCCCATCTTCACTTCCTGTTTCTATAGTGTGGATAGTGAAAGTTATGAGTACAAGGTAATTATGGTTCTCAGCATGGCTAAATCATTCTAATCACTCTCATTAACTCGAAACGAAAAAAAAAGTGGAATGTTACAGATATGGATGTAGCGTATGGAGAAATGTGTCCTAATAAATAAATAATAAACTCAATTTTGGAAAATCTAATTAGTTTGTTTTCTTTTATTACAATAACACAATTAAATGAACATATGAGGGAGTTTTAAATAATTTTCTAACTGCTATTCACTAACTTCTAACATTAAAAATATATATATCAACAGATATTCCTGGTGTTTCTTGCTTCTTGTTTCTCTAAACAAAACGATGAAATATATATTTGTATATTTTATTTATATATGCAGCTTTATTAAAACAACATATATTGCATGTTTATATATGTTTCTTTAATATATTTTTTTAAATACCTAATGTCTATCGTTTATATTTTCTTAGTCTACATAATATGAACATGTATATGACGTCCACAAATATTCTAATGTTCTAGTTTATAACAGGTTTCATATCTTTTTGTTCATATGAAAATATATTTTATACAAGGAAATCTAAGATATTTATATAACATTTGCATGGGTTGCTCACCGGTGGATCCTCTGCAGTGAAAGGGTGCCGTCAGAATCAGAGTTCAAATAACTGACAGAAGCATTTCAATAATCCACAAGTAATCCATGACTCCCCTAGTAAAAAAAAAAAAAAAAAAGATTTTATTAATAGCATTTATTTTATACTAATTATAGTTCAAGTATATTAACATATTTACTGACATATCTCTCGTGACTTACCAATATAAAAATTGTAATTAAACTTTATTTTGAGTACTGCTTGTACACATGCACATTTCTTAATATTAAGTCTAAAATATGTTTTAAAGTCACTATTGATGAGAATTGTATGTTTTTTAAATAATATTGGTCTTTAAATGCAAAATATTTTAAACTGCACCTAAAAGTATACTTGCAAAAGTTCCACTTCACCACAATCAAATATACTTAAGTATATCTTGGACTTCAGCAGTACTTCCGCACAATTAAGGTGCATTAAGTACAAAATTAGTTGTTCCAATTTAGCACTCTTTAAATATATCAGTTAAGTATACTAAAATTACAACTGCAGGCTATTTTTATTAAGTACATAATGTATTTGCAGTATACAACATGAAAAAAATGTATTTTAAATACATTTTAGTATATTTATTTTTCACTACACTGTAAAAAAACTGACAGTAAATTTAACGGTAAAAACTGTAAAAATGCTACAGTAAAAATCTGTTAAATGGTTAACGGTAAAAGACTGTAAAATTTACAGTGAATAACCATAATTTACATTCCCAGAATACCTTGTGTTATTTTTTTTTGTTACATTAGGGTTGTATGTTACATCTAATGTTGTTAAGTTAATGTTTATTGCATTATTTCAGTTTTTTCAGTGTGCGTTACCATGATGGTGTTTAGTGTTTGTGTGAATGACACTGTACACCTTCTATATGTAAATTTTTTAAAGCTGTTTGTGATGAGCTTTGGTTCATCATGTGACTTTCTCATCACCACCTGCTTTTGGTGGTTATCAGTGTATTACAAAGGTACAAAACAGATTTCAGTACTTCAATAGGTTGGTATATTAACATTATATCAGTTAATGAAATTACGGTATTTACCTGTAAATTTCAGGGAAAACCGTAAAACATTGATACTGTATTTTTTACAGTAAAAAAGTTTTTTTTTTTTTTTTTTTTTTTTTTTTACAGTGTAGGGTCCATCAATTAATGTCTGACATATCTATCAGTAAGGCATTTTAATTTTAAACCATTGCTTAAATACCAGTTCTAAATCCATTGTACTGCCTCCTCAAATGAAAATATTCACCACTTGTTGACCTCTCACATCAAAATCCACCATCAATTTTTTTTAGGACTGTTTTGGCTTGATCAAGTGCATATTTTTCTCCTGATTCAGGCAAGATGTAATTTTTTTTTCCCACTGCAGAATATTACAGACAGAGGGGTCATATTTCAGCCGAAAGCAATGGTTAGAAGTTAAAAATGTTTTAACGATGAATTTATTATAAACACACATCTTTTCACTGTTGATTACTTGTGACATTTACAGTAGTCAACATTTGAAATGGATCAAAACCTTTCATTAAAGTTGTCCTAAAACAAAAACAAAAATGTTGACTACTATATATGAGCTGTTTGGACTCCCCACTCTGATGGCACCCATTCACTGCAGAAGATCCATTGGTAAGTTAGTGATGTAATGCTAAATTTTTCCTAATCTGTTTGGATGAAGAAACACTCATCTACATCCTGATTGGCTTGAAGGTAAGTACATTTTCAGCAAATTTTTATTTTGGGTTAAATTAGTCCTTGTTAATTTTTTCCAAGGAATATACCATTTTTACAGAAATATGAGGCAAACTCTTGTTTTTTAAACGTTAAAGTGCTTTATAGATACTGCTGAACAGGAATGACCCTGCCACCTCAGTGTGAGGCCATAAGTGTGAAATCTGGATAAGAAAAGAGTATGATATAGACAGAGACAGTGTGGTGAGAAGCTGTCTGTTTATACTGCCACTGGGTTGGTGTTAGATTGTAGGAGTGATGAACATGTCGATTTCACATTTTGATGAGGCCAAGACATTGTGCGTGAGTGCGTGTGTGTAGCGATGTTACTTTGTCAGGTGCTATATACAGCACGAAATGTTCTTGAACGTGACAAAGGTGACAACACACTCGTTTTGATCCAATACAGATAACTGATGCCAAATGCTATAAAAATCTTGTGGGACTTGTATCTAAATACCAATTAAAATATACACGTATATCATCATTGGACTAAAACTGATGTGGGTTGTCTGTATTTAGGTTTGTATCAGTCTCCTTATTTCTTCTGAAACTGACAGTTTTGACTGACTCTTAAAATGTGGTGTTGTTAACAACACTACTAAGTTATAATATATATATATTTCAGTGACCCATGACTTAACTCCATAGCTTAACTCTTATAAATTATATCTAAATAAGTAACTAAATATTATACTGAACTGAATACTAAAAATAACTGAGTGTTGTTCCTCCAGTGTAGGAAGTTTCTCAAACCTTGTGTTGTCAAGTTTACCTAATGTTACCTAGAAATTCACAAAGCGGACTTGTTATGCACCTTCGTTTGGCAAAATATGAAATGTATTGAAAAGGATCCAAGTTCACTGAAGGGAAAACTAATCACATGAAACAACTATTTACAACAAAACAACATCAATAATTCAAAAAAGAGCTAAAACATCTATGAATTCTTAACAACTGCTTAAATGCTTCCATAAATTCCCATGTTTAATGTTAAATTATTCAAGTATAAGGGATTGTGGGTATTATTCCCCTCAGCACCAATTTCTTAAAGATTTTAAGTTATTTTAACCCTCATCTTTTTTTGGGGGGGTTCAATGAATGTAGATAACTGAATTAGTAATCCAAACCCTGATATTTTCAAGTAATAGTTACTGGGTACTTGATAATTTGAAGTTATCTTAACAATTAGATGAACAATTAATGATTAAATTATTATTTTTAGATTTTTAAGTCAAATAACATCAATAAACATAGGTAATGCATGTATGACTCCAAACCCTTGATTATTACTTGATTATTTGGAGTTGTTTTAACACCAAACATTGTATATTTCAAGCCAAAAACATTAAATTATCTATGTTTATTAAACTATGAACCATTTCAAGTAAGGGTGAGTAAGCACTTGATTATTTTTAATTATTTTAACACTTAAAATCTGTTTTTGGATTTTTAAGTAAAACAAGTACAATTAACCGAATAATTGAGTTATAATTCCAATAATTGAATATTGAATTTGCTAGCTGAACTTGGAATTCCAAGTAATGGTTCTTGGTACTTTTTTTTTTAACATCTAAATTGGATGAAACATCTATTTTAACATCTAAAATCATATTGCATTCTTAAGCTGAATGACATTCAATGCACACATCTGAATTATAAATCTACAACCCTGAGATTCTAAATAATGGTTGATCAGTACTATTTGATCAGTCTGAATTATTTAAACATTGAAAATCTAATTTTCAAGCAATCTGAAGTTTAATTTTTAATGAAAGTAATTTAAATCATTCTTAATGATGTAATGCTTAAAATGTGAATTTTTAAGCCAAAGAAGTTTGCAGTAGATAAATCCAAACTCTCACATTCCAAGTAACAGTTGATTAGTACTTGGTCATTTTAAATCATTAAAAAATGTAACAATTTCATATACAATATTGAAACCCTGGCATTTTAAGTCATGGTTAATCAGATCAACATGACCACATTAGAATTTTAACAAATTTAAAGCAGCTTGCCCAACACAAAGTTCACAGATCACACTGCTGGAACTAGTCTTCGAAAGGCTTAGATCACATAACGGCACCTCGGATTAAAAAAAGTTTCGGCATGTTGCAGATGATTCCCCAAAACATTGTTTGGAGCTTAATCAGAAAGCGGTAAAGTAAAACATATCTGCATTTCCTGTTCTGGAGGAATGTGCTCACTGAATTGTGGTGTATTGTGGGATGGCTGAATGGGGCCTCTTGGCAGGCACCACTTTTGAATCTGGCTGTTGCCGTGGTAATGAAGCAGTTCAATGCGCACTCTCTCTCTCTCTAAACCAGCTCAGTCTGACAGAAGACCTTGGCAGGCAATCCTGGCTCCACCAGAGCCTGCCGTGAGAACCTGTTTTCTGTCTCTTTTTTTCTGCAGGCAGGTAGGCAGCCACCTGCTGCAGGAGCTAGCTCCAGTCTCAGAGCCAGGAACCCCGGCCAAGTCTCAGGCACCAGCCTGGCTGCCTTATCCCTCCTCTGGGTGTGCTTACTGCTCTCTCTTCCCGTTAAACGAGCCCCCGTGCAGGCGACCTGTGTTGGACACCATTAGGAGGGTGAGTCCATAAGCACCGACTGGTAGGAGTAGAGGATTTAGCGAGGATCGTATCCAGGAACGTGGTTGCTGTGAGCGGGACTGAAATCAAGCACGTTTCTTTTCTCCAGCCCTGGCAGCTTCTGTCAGTCAACAGGAACTTGGCGCTCACTCGCTCTCGCACCAATAACAGGTGTTGTTTTCACATCATATGTTTTTTCCTTTGCTTTAACAATTTGTCTATGAGAGCGCAGCCCAGTTAAGAGCGTGAAATGTTGCACATTCTCTACCCCCACCCTTCCTTGTCTGCCTAAAACAAGCCAGATATGGACAAAAATCTGTTAGCTGACACCTGAGGACGTCCAGGTGATAGCGGAGAGGTGCATTCGTCTCATTAAGTGCCATATAAAAGCTTCATACCACAGGATCTTTGCGAGCGTCAAACAAATGTCACGCACATGTATTTTTTCCCCCCACCAGTTTTCTATAGTCCTCCATGCCTTGTTTTCTTTTCCTTCCCGTTTGCTCTCGATCTCTTTTCTTGAGCAATTTACAAACGAATCACTTCAGTCACACATGTGCATTTTGTTAGGTATACTTAACTCTTTTCCCTATAGTCAAAGGGCATTTTGGAGGAAAGCTGTTCTGTCCCTGAGTCACGCAGGGCTTCTATTAAATAGCGAATCTGAGCGAACATATGTGGACCATACGCACATACGCTGGATACCTGATCATATCTTGGCAGTGATACAGTTGTGGGTTCACTCGCCACCTGCGTTCACGATTGCATCTTGCGTGTGTATTTGCGATAGCGTGCGCGGGTGTGTGTGCGGTGTGTAAATGTGTGTGTTTGTTTACGCGAATATATATGTGGCCATACATAGTGCACCTGGATGAGACAGACGGCGCTCATGCAGCTGCAGGTCAGCGGTGAGGCCCGTGTGGGCTCTCCTGACAGTGGAAAGAGGGGATAAGTGCTCGGCCCACACAGAGCCGCCAATACCTGCACGCAGCATGTCAGCAGGTCAAACCAATCCCGCCTGCTTGCAGCCTACAGCTATCTGTCTCCATTCCGTTCATTTACACCTCATGTGATTGTGTGTGTGTGTGCGCGTGTGTCGAAGAAGGAGGTGGTATGTTGAAGATTGTTTGTACATCATAAACTGCTTGGAGCAGAGGCACAGCTGATGCTGTTTAAATGCAATGAGCTGGCAGATAAAAATAAAATTTAATGTCAGATTCACTGTTTCAGAGTAGTGATTTGAAATTATATTGGAAGGTTCAGGATCTCTGAGGCAGTTCTTCTGATGGGCTGTTTGGGTTTGAATTAGTGCTGTAAACATTTTACCTGGCAAATGGGTCAATGACATGAGTGTGTCTATAATACAGAATCTAGTGTGAAATCACGTGTTCAAGTTTTTAGAAATACATTTATCTTATTTTTACAAAAAGTTCACCCAAAATCAAAATTCTGTCAATAATTACTCACCCTCATGTTGTTCCAAACCACAAGATCTTAATTATCACAAATTACGCAGACTGACACGTTCAAGGCCCAAAGAGGTACTGAGATCATTGTTAAAATAGTCCATGTGACATCAGTGGTTCAATTGTAATTTTATGAAGCTATGAGAATACTTTTTTCAACAATTTCTTCACTACGCCTTATTTACAAGCAGAGGAAAATGCATACTGTACATAAAACAGTCTTCGTAAACCTGTCTGAAGATTTTGACAGAGAGGATGACTTGCAGTTTTTTGGCTAGCCTTACTTAAACCACATTTTGTTGAAACTGTTGAATGTGGTGCTGCTGACACAGGTGTTTATCGTCTATTCTTGTTCAAATAAGTAAGGCTGGGCAAAAAATTGCAAGTCGTTCTCTCTGTCGAAAATCTTCAGACATGTTTACAAAGACTGTTTAATGTACATTTCTCTGCTTGTGAACATGGCGTAGTAAAGAAATAGCTCAATAATTGTTTAATATTTTTGTTTTCTTTGCGCACAAAAAGTATTCTCGTAGCTTCATAAAATTACGATTGAACCACTGATGTAATTTTCATTATTTTTTAATGGAACATGATCTTCACTTTATAGCCTTTATGATTTTTGGCAAAAAAAGAAAAATCAATAATTTTGTCCCATACAGGGTATTTTTGGCTGTTGCTACAAATATACCCATGCTACCTAAGACTGGCTTTGTGGTCCAGGGTCACATATGTACATTTATAACACTAAAATTTGTGCTTGTTATCAAATTACAGAAAACTAGTTAATGCTGCTGCGTTTCTAATACAATGTCTGGGAAGTGACAACAAATTTGAAATATTTCTTTTGGCCAACGTGGGAATGCAAAAATTATATTTGTTGCCATTTATGTTCACCATTATAGCAGTTTACGCAACTATGATGACTTTTTGGTTCTGGGAACCCCGAAAATGTGAAAAGGATCCATAACATCTTGAATTAATGTAAGTGTACATGTCTTAATAATTACTTACAAAAATGCTTTGAAAAAATGTTTTTCAAGGTAAAAAAAGGTACTGGTAACACTTTAACAATGTTCTTACTACCTTTATGGGCCTTGAACGTGTCTATGCAGGGTCAGAAAGCTCTTGGATTTTATAAAAAATAAATAAATAAATTGTGTTCCGAAGATGAATGAATGTCTTACAGGTTTTCTTACAGTAATTAATAACACCGTCCCCTCAGTGGGATGCCTAAGTTCACTTCACCATATTACAAATAAATCCTAATCTAATCATGACAAACTATACATTGTTGGAATGGTCTAAGACTCCTAAATAGATATTTTACCATATTTTTATGTTACAAATTATGTAGGAAAAGTAATTTAATAGATTAATTTATGAAAAGAGTGCAACTTAAAAAATCTACATCAAAACATGAGTTCTGACCTTTGTCACAAAAGACTATCTTTGTTGCCTTTTTCCCTATCACACTTTAGAAATCATAAGAAAATATATATCAGTTCAAAACGTAACATCTCAAAATTTATCCTTTGAAAGACATTTTAAAATCAGACATTGCATTACCATAGAAAATGTACATCAAAATCATATTACGAACTGTTTTCATTAATGAATTATAAAAATTTTAGTCTGGATAGTGCCTTTGTATGTCTGTGTTCAAAAATGGGAGTGACAGTTAAAGGGTTAAAAATGTCATATGATGTAACCAAGTAAGAAGCAATGGACCATTTTCACAGGCTGATACAACATGTTTCCACAGTTATTAACATTGTAATTCTAGAAACTTTTTATATATGTGATCCTGGACTACAAAATCAGTCATAAGGGTCCATTTTTTGAAATTGGCAAAAAAAAAAAGAAAAAGAAAAGAAAAATCAATAATTTTGTCCCATACAGTGTATTTTTGGCTGTTGCTACAAATATACCCATGCTACTTAAGACTGGCTTTGTGGTCCAGGGTCACATATGTACATTTATAACACTAACATTGTAATTCTAGAAACTTTTTATATATGTGATCCTGGACTATAAAATCAGTCATAAGGGTCCATTTTTTGAAATTGAGATTTATACATCATCTAAAAGCTGAATAAATAAGCTTTTAATTGATGTATGGTTTGTTAGGATATGACAATATTTAGGTGCAAAAAATCAAAATAGTGAGAAAATCACCTTTTAAGTTGTTCAAATGAAGTTCTTAGCAATGCATATTACTAATCCAAAATTAAATTTTGATATATTTTTAGTAGGAAATTTCCGAAATATTGTCATGGAACATGATCTTCACTTCATATCCTTTATGATTTTTGGCATAAAAGAAAAATCAATAATTTTGGCCCATACAGTGTATTTTTGACTATTGCTACAAATATACCCATGCTACTTAAGACTGACTTTGTGGTCCAGGGTCACATATGTACATTTATAACACTAAAATTTGTGTTATATTACCTTGTTATCAAATTACAGAAAACTAGTTAATACTGCTACGTTTCTAATACAATGTCTGGGAAGTGACAACAAATTTGAAATATTTCTTCTGGCCAACATGGGAATACAAAAATTATATTCGTTGCCATTTATGTTCACCATTACAGAAGTTTAGGCAACTATGATGGCTTTTTGGTTCTGGAAACCCCAGAAATGTGAAAAGGATCCATAACATCAGTGTACACGTCTTAATAATTACTTACAAAAATGCTTTGAAAAATGTTTTTCAAGGTAAAAAAAAAAGTACTGGTAACACTTCGCAACAAAGTTCCATTAGTTAATGTATTAATTAACATGAATAAACAATGAACAATACATTTATTACAGTATTTATTAATCTTTGCTATGTTAATGAAATTACAGTTGTTCATTATTAGTTCATGTTAATTCACTGTGCATTAATTAATGTTTACAAGCACAATGTTTGATTTTAATAATGCATTAGTACATTAGAACATGAGCTAAGAATAACAAATGCTGTAGAAGTATTGTTCATTCTTAGTTCATGTTAACTATAGTAGTTAAGTTCTGTTAACTAATGAACCTTATTTTAAAGTGTTATCAAATTATTTCATTACAAACTCAATTTCATAATTAATTCAGAAATATCATTATCAAGTTCTCAATATCAGTATCAAGTATTTGGTCATACATTTTTTGAGTCGTACTACATGACATTTTACAACCTGAACTAAACTTTCCTTGTCATAAAAAGTTCAAATTATCTATTTTTAAGGAACTCTTGACCTTGGTCTAGTGTCTTTTTAGTTTCCTCCATGATGTTTAGACCACATGACTTTGATAATTTTTGAAATATTAAAAAGCAGTGAAGTAGTTTTGTTAAAGTATATTATTATTATTATTATTATTATTATTATTATTATTACATATTTCAAAATATTTGCATCCTGTCAGTTTCCAGTATTTAGCAGAACTGGTGTGGAGTAATGGCAGCACCGTTCGTGTTCTAAGACTACAGAGGTTTCCAACTCCGATAAATCTTTTTCCCCCAGACTGAAGGTTCAAATCCGACCAAAGCGATATACACACACAGATAATCTTATACAGGGTTTAAAGGCATCACGTGCGACCCCCACTCATCCCCGGCATAACTGAGGGGGAGCGTAGATGTGTTTGATGATTGTCTTCAATAAAAGACAGAGAGCAAGTGTGAGAGACAGAGAAAAGAGAGAGAGAGAGAGACACAGCTGTTTCTTCCCAGCAGAGTGCTGGTTTAGGGCTCAATTGTGCATTTTGCAGATAAAGTGACAAAACTACTGGAGGCGGTGTTGTGTGCAGCTGTTGCCACAGCAACCGTGATTTGGAGACCAGGTTCTCCATTACCAGTTCATTTAAGCTTCCTAATTGCATTCCACAGAATCTGTGACCACAACTGCTGCTGAGAGGGAAACATCCTTTTTACAGAGGGAAGAGGAAAAAAGGGCAGCATGACACTGCGAGGCTGGAGTTAAGATAGGTTTTAATACAAAGCATGCTTATATTATGCAAGAATTTCATGTGTGAATTTCAATGCTGTAAAAAAGCAACATGCTCTGAAATTTTGATTACACTTTATTTTAAGGTGCTCTTGATACAGTGTAATTATACAATTAAGTACTAAGTAATACTACAGCAAGGGTTAGGATTGCAGTTTAGTTTAAGGTTAGTTATATGAGTACTTGTCAAAAGTTTGGACACATTATGATATGAAAAAAATTTCAATAAAGTCTCCTGTGCTCACCAAGGCTGCACTTATTTGCTCAGAAATACAGTAAAACAGTAATATTGTGAAACAAACAAATAAATAAATAATTAAGTAAGTAAGTATATTTTTAATAAACATATTTTAAAATGTCATTTATTCCTGTAATGCAAAGCTGAATTTTCAGTATAAGTACTAAGTAATACTGGAGCAACGGTTAGGATTACAGATTAGTTTAAAGTTAGTTGCACATACTTGTCAAAGTTTGGACACATTATGATTTAAAAAATATTTTTAATAAAGTCTCCTATGCTCACCAAGGCTGCACTTATTTGCTCAGAAATACAGTAAAACAGTAATATTGTGAAACAAACAAATAAATAGGAAATAAGTATATTTTTAATAAATGTATATTAAAATGTAATTTATTCCTGTAATGCAAAGCTGAATTTTCAGCATAAGTACTAAGTAATACTACAGCAAGGGTTAGGATTACAGATTAGTTTAAAGTTAGTTGCATATACTTGTCAAAGTTTGGGCACATTATGATTTGAAAATATTTTTAATAAAGTCTCTTATGCTCATTAAGGCTGCACTTATTTGCTCAGAAATACAGTAAAACAGTAATGTTGTTAAATAAATAAATAAATAAATAAATAAAAACAGCAATAAAAAATACATACATACATACATTTTAATAAATATATTTTAAAATGTAATTTATTCCTGTAATGCAAAGCTGAATTTTCAGCATAAGTACTAAGTAATACTACAGCAAGGGTTAGGATTACAGATTAGTTTAAAGTTAGTTGCATACTGTATACTTCAAAAATTTTGGAGACATTATGATTTGAAAAATATTTTGAATAAAGTCTCCATGCTCACCAAGGCTGCACTTATTTGCTCAGAAATACAGTAAAACAGTAATATTGTTAAATAAATAAATAGGAAACAAGTATTTTTTTTGCTGCTTAATATTTTGTGAAAACTTAATATTTTGTGATTCTTTGATGAATAGACAGTTCAAAAGAACAGAATTTATTTGAAATATAATCTTTTATAAATGTTTTTATCTCTTTTGATTCATTTATGCATAATTGCAGAATAAAACCAATCATTTCTATTAAAAACAGACACACAAACACACATACCCCAAACATTTGAATGGCAGTACAATAAATGTAATAAATGTTTCTTGAGCAGCAAATCAGTATATTATGATTTCTGGATGATCATGTGACACTGAAGACTGGAATAATGGCTGCTGAAAATACAGCTTTGCATCACAGGAATAAATTACATTTTACTACATATTTCAATAGAAAACAGTTGTTTTAATTTGTAAGACTATTTCAGAATATTAGTGTTTTACTGTATTTTGAGCACCAAATGCAGCCTTGGTAAGCGACAAGTGACATTATTAAAAATATTTAAAAACTGTAATGTTTCCAAACTCTTGACAAGTACTGTAATTATGCATAACGTGTAACAAAGTTTAACAGAAATTTTCAGTGTGCATTGTTCTCGCGTAGTTTGTAAAGTTGTACGCATGAGGCATGACGTTATGTTGCATATGTGAACGTGTGCGTGTGTGTGTGGGAGAGTGAAATAGCTCTAATTGTGCTGGGCCATGGCCTCTGAGCTCTATTATTCCATCCTATGGCAGCAGGTCATGCCTGTGGGGCCACCGGCCCTTTGAACCTCGGCAGGGCTGAACCCTTAGAGAAAGCCGGCCCACAATGCTTTTCTTCTGCGCCTCTCTTTTAGTGGGGTTTGAAATGATTGGTAACTGTTGAGCCACTGTTCTCTCCCTCGCTCCCCTGCTAGTGACCCTCTCTCCACTGTGTCAGAGCCACTAGATAAGACAGCGGTCCAATTATCCGCACACTCTCCCTTTCTCTGTCTCGACACACACACAAGCACACAGTTTAAGATCAGCAATCGAGGACCGCCGGCTCTCTCAATCAAATTATCTGCAAAGCTTCGACTGCGACAGTTCACAGCCAGTTTACAATAGAACAAGCTAAAGCACAAACCGTATTTATAAGAAGAACAACGGAGTGACGTCAACATCCGCATCTAAACAACTCCTTCCTGTGTTCGCACCTTCACATAAGAGCACTCAGGGGTAGATTCAGAGCGAGTGTGAAAGCACCCATCTGCCTGACAGCTCTGACTTGAGTGAGTTTCCCTTCTAAAAGAGTGCGGCCCAAGTGCAGCCTCCTATTCAGGATAAGCTGACCCCAAACTCAGAGTCTGACCTGCCCTTTGTGTTCTCTCACCCTTTTCCCTCGGCTTGCGCAAACAAAAGACCTCTGGCCCTCCACGCTCTGCACCCAGCCGGCCCTTTCATGACTTTTTTGCCATTTTTCTCCTATTCGATTATTTGATTTTTTTTTTTTTCTTGGGGGTGGATTGGGGGATGGTGTGCTATTCGTTTCCTTCACGGCTCCCAGAAGTGGCACAATTTATATCGTTGCCAGGGAATTAGGACCCCCCGACCCCTTTGTTGTGGATTGTATGGTGGTTGGCTGAGGGCAGGGCTGGGGTGGATGTCCCTTTATTTCTCTATTAGAAGAGGGCTTGGTTCCCACAGGAGCGCCGCGGAGCTATGAGGTAATGTTTACAGAGCCGGGCCTCGAGTGAAGCGAGAGATGTAGTGTGTGTGTGTGTGTGTCACCGTGTAGAGGATGTACAATCCTTACAAATTGTTGTAAAGAAAATTTGGGTAACAATTAGGCATTTTGCTGTGGTGTTACCACAACCTCGTAAATGAGTTAGTTTTCAGCTGAAATGAAACTTGCGCGGACAGGCAAACAAACAGACGCAAACAAAGCCTTAGACAACCACGCTGTTATCACACACAGGCATGCTCTTTCTGCACTGGCGGATAACTGTAAAACTGAAAATATAAGATACACCCACACACACACTTCAACACAAACACAGAAGAGTGGAGGCAAGAGAGAGAGAGAGTCTGCGCTACATAGTGAGGAGAGGAGAGTAATGAAAAGAGAGAAGGGATGCAAGGAGAAGAACTTAAACCATTATCATTTCATATTAAAAATATCATTCATGTTTGTAAGGTGTTGATGCCTGGAGCTCTGATGTGTAGAGGTTGACTGATATTTTACAGACTGTAATTTGCGTGTATCTTCATGAGTCTGAAAAACAGATGAACATAGACATCTGATCATGTTAACTCACATGCCTCACACGCAGACGCTACATTGAAGTCAACATGACTGCATTCGCAAACAATTTGACTTCTGCAATGTGACGCAATGTGAAGGAAACATATTGAATGAGAAAAATATGATGGCTGGCACTTGAAGGAGTCAGGCAGTTCAAGAGAAGTCACAAAAAACGGTTGGGAGAACAATACTAATTCCATTTATAAAACTATTAATAAATACTTGTTGATGACATGTTTATGGCAAGATTTCATCAGTAATCGAAACTAAAAAAAAAGACGTAGTGTGACAGTTATTTTTAATTCTAGTAAAAAAAACACCTTTTAATACTAAATATTATGTCATGTAATAAGATGTTTGTAAGATTACAAACCCAGAGGTGGGGTTAAGTCACACATGTTCAAGTCACAAGCCAAGTCCCAGTGCAAACAAACCAAGCAAGTTAAGTCCAGGTACAGTATCAAACAGAAGTATATTTTATTTTTGCCACAACCTTGTTTATTTTTTTTTTTAACACAGAAATAAACTTTCTTAATTATAGATTTAAAACAATCATATTTTAAATATATCAAGTGTTTAGAACTGTTGTCAGCCTTGGTGATATTCTAGAAATATTGCTTAATATTTCATGTTATAAATATATAAAAAAAATGCATACTAGGCTGTTTTGCTAACATATCTTCAGTTTTGGGTGGATTTGGGTGCCAGAGAAACATCACTAATCAATTAAAAAAAGAGATATTCGACATTAACACACTTTGATTCGCGAGGCAAATGTGAGTGAATTTAAGGTTTGATGGCAAATTGATCATGTTTTTAATCAAATTAACAATTATTTTAATTTAGTGTCAGACTTAAGCTACATTATTTTTCTACACCATTACTACTTTCTATATTATTCTCTCTCTAGATATTCAACTAATGTAGCTTACTTACCTTTCCTTCTTGTGGCGACATCCTGCATTGTAAATTACTACAGCAAATATCCTTGTATGAACACGGTCAATTTCAAAGTGTTTATGTCCAAAGAAACGATCTTGGGATCGCACTGTATTTTTATACAGATGTTGTGCAACATCACAAACCGCACAGACTCGGATCACTGGTGCCGAAGGTTTTTTTTTTCAAAATAATTTATTACAGCTAATATAAAATTAAGTCAAGTCTAAAGTCATTGGATCTCAAATCAAAGTCAAGTCTTTTTTTATATAGTCAAGCAATTCCTTTAAATTTGTGACTCCTCTGTACACAAACCTTCTTGCTTCTGCGAAATGATGTGGACTGAGGAATTATGCAAAGTAAGACAAGTAGTAATGCTGTAAAGCATGACACGTGAAATAATAGTCAGAATAATCATTTAGGAAAATAATTTATAAAAAAAAAAGCATATTGTGTTTGTTGTTAAATATCATTATGCATCCCGGTTTTATGGCTCATACAGAATGAGAATGCAGAGCTCATACACAAGGAGGAAAAAAACAACTCAGTTTTATCTAAAAGCCCAAATTGCGCAAAAATACAATTTCAGTTCTGTAAGTGTTCACTTTGACATATCGTCACCTTAAAGTTCTATCTGACATTTTTGTCAAAATTGAGTTATTCACATATTCTTATCCTGTGACAACTTACATTATGTGATGTTTCTTTTGTAAGCTGTGTACATTTTGGGCCTTTTTTAAGAAACCAAAAATGGTTCTATCTACATAAATCTACGGGAACACAAAAACTTTGAAGCTCAATATGTCAAAAGTGCTCAGAATGCAGACAGAACCTTATAAGTCGATATTACTAGCAATATAAAAGTTGTTGTTTACTTTCTTACATTTGAAAACCAGTAAAGATTTTGCAGCAAAAAGACATGTACCACAAACTGAAGGAACATGTTTTTAAAAAAGATACTAAAAGGCCATTTATGTGCTAAAAAGTATAATGCATCAATCAGATGACAGAAATGTAGTCAGCATGTAGTAGATTGTGTACAACAGGTTATTCAGAAAAGTTTATAGGCCTTCAAAACAGTTTTTTAATAAGGGATAGTTCACCCAAAAATGAAAATTCAGTCATTAATTACTCACCCACATGTTGTTCTAAACCTGCAAGACTGCCTTTCATCTTCGGAACACAAATAGATAGATATTTTTATAAATATCGAAGAGCTTTCTGACCCTGCATAGACAGCAACGCAGCTGAAATGTTTTAAAGCATAATGTTATGAAGTTACGAGAATACTTTTGTGCACAAACAATTTCACAATCAACAATTTTTTATCTTCCATGTCAGTCTCATTCCCGCTATTCACAAGAGTACCACGACACACGTGTCTGGTGCTTCTGACACAGGAGCCAGCATTTTGTCCTTCTCTCTTAGTTCGTTGTCTGTATTCTTGTAGCTTTATAACATTACGGTTAACACACTGCTGTCACATTGACTATTTTAACGATGTCCTTACTACCTTTCTAGGCTATAAAATGTTTCAGTTATGTTGCTATCTATGCAGCTTCAGAAAGCTCTCGGGTTTCATTAAAAAAATAAATAAATCTTAATTTGTGTTCCGAGGATGAACAAAGGTCCTAAGGGCTTGTTATGACATAAGGGTGAGTAATTAATGACAGAATTTTCATATTTGAGTGAACTATCCCTTTAAGTTAAAAAAGGGT
Source organism: Labeo rohita (assembly GCF_022985175.1). NCBI lineage: Eukaryota > Metazoa > Chordata > Actinopteri > Cypriniformes > Cyprinidae > Labeo > Labeo rohita. The sequence continues at coordinate 10,260,441 of NC_066874.1, read as the reverse complement.
TCTATACACACAACAAAATAACATACACAGAAATAAACCAGGACTGGCTCCTGTTTAATGCTTGAGTATGCCTATGAGTTAATCTCTCCCCCCTCTGACGTACAGCATGTAAGCTCCCATTCAAGCTCACCTGTCCCACAGGGCCTGAGCTGGAAGCCTCTTTTTCTCTCTGTCTCTGTCTTTCTCCTTCACTCTGTCACAGGTCCTACCAATCAATGTTCTAAGCCCCAGGTTGCCTGATTTATCTGCCTTCCTACAGGCACCGTCACCTCCACAAACTGTAAAAGATCAATTTACACAACTCCGCCACCAGAGCGCTATTGACATAACACGGGTGACCGCGTCTCGTCCTCTTCCGATCTTTTTCTAACATGCATCTCCTTCTGCCTTTCTTGTTTCAGAGGTTCAGGTCAGAAGGATGATTCGAAAGGCAAATGTCAGAGGTCACGAATGTGATCTTTAGCCTATCTGCCCCGAAAGAGGCTGCGCTCTCTATACTGATGAGCTCTCGCCAAATACTGACCCGCAACTGTGGAGCGCAGAGACAGCTGGGCACAGTCCTGCAGTTGATGATAACCCAGGCCCGGGGCAGTAACTGTGCTCCATCTATGAAAGAGAACTCAGGAATTCTTTCATTTGAGGTATTACACATGCTCGGTGGAGCAATATTGATTTTTTTTCTTACTGCTTCCTCTGAGCCATGCTGCAAGCATAAATGTTTTGCCAATTTATCAAAGTTTTATCTGGGAGAAAAAGAGAGAAACAGTAAGGATGGAGAAAGGAGCGAAGGAAGGTAGAAAGGACGAGAGGAAGAGAGATCGAGACAGACAAACTAAGAGATATAGACAGCGATACCGCATACATCCTCCCCTGGCCATGTGCCACTGCCTCTCTGCCTCTCTCCCTCTCTCCCAGCAGGGGACTGTGGGAGGAGAGGCTGGCATTTATAAATAAAACCATATGGCGAAAAAACAATAACGTGTGGACGTGTAATTGCTAATTGCATAACAGTGCACTGAGTCTTCCTCCTTGTTTCACTGGAGATGCTTAAATAGGTTCAACAGAGCCATTTATGAGCTAGCACCAACTACCCACGATGCCAAAGAGTCACTGAACAAACAGTATACACAGACATACGCTATATTACTTCTGAGATTGAAGCCTGAACAGCTCTACAGGAATAGTTTGCCCAAAAATAAAAATCACTATTTACACACATTTACATAGTCCCAGCTCATACGATTTTTTGTCTGTGGAACACAAAATGTGAACTGTTGAAGAATATCCTGGCCATTATGTTTCAGTATAACGAAAGTGACTGAGGAATGGTGCTGTCAAAGTCTAAATTGACAAAAAGTATCAAAATAAGTCTGTACAATTTAGGCTCTACATTTCAAATGTTCTGGAACTTTACAATAGCTTTGAGCTGAGATCATACGAAAGTTGTTTTTCACTGAAAATCTTGATATCCACCCTTGCTCTCTTTAATGTGTTCATGAGGAAGCAATGATGTTCAAGTCATGAATGAATTGAAATTCTGATCTTTTCAGTTAATTTGTTAATCTGGTTGACAAAATTGGTTTGAATTAATTGTTCATAAATCAACTTGCTGCTACAATTGTAACAGAATTTGGTTGAAAGGACAATACTTTTTTAAGTGACAGTAGCAGCATATGGATAAAATTATTAATTTTTCTTTTATGCCAAAAATCATTCGGATATTAATTAAAGATTGTGTTCCATGAAGATATTTATTTCACATTTCTGTAAAACCGTAAATATATCAAAACTTTATTTTTAATTAGCAATATGCATTGCTAAGAACTTAATTTGTTCAACTTTAAAGGCAATTTTCTCAATATTTAAATTTTTTTTGCGCCCTCAGATTCCAGATTTTCAAACAGTTGTATCTCAGACAAATATGTCCTATCCTAACAAACCACACATCAATGGAAAACACTTTTATTCAGGTTTCAGGAGATTTCTGAGCTTTCCATTAATGTAAGGTTAGGATTGGATAATATTTGGCCAAGACACAACTATTTGAAAATCTAGAATCCGAGGGTTCAAAAAAATCAAAATATTGAGAAAATTGCCTTTAAAGTTGTCCAAATAAAGTTCTTAGCAATGCATATTACTAATCAAAAATTACGTTTTGATATATGTGACCCTGGACCACAAAACCAGTCATAAGTAGCACAGGTAGATTTGTAGCAATAGCCAAAAATACATTTAAATACGGTCAAAATGATCTGTTTTTCTTTTATGTCGAAAATCACTAGGATATTTACTAAAGATCATGTTCCATGAAGACATTTTGTAAATTTCCTACCGTAAATATATCAAAACTTAATGTTTGATTAGTAATATGCATTGCTAAGAACTTCATTTGGACAGCTTTAAAGATGATTTTCTCAATATTTAGATTTTTTTGCACCCTCAGATTCCAGATTTTTAAATAGTTATATCTCAGCCAAATATTGTCCTATCATAACAAACCAAACATTAATGGAAAGCTTGTTTATTCATTCAGATTTCAGATGATATATAAATCTTAATTTAAAAAAAAAACTGACCCTTATGACTGATTTTGTGGTCCAGGTTCACATATTAACTTACAAAATAAAAATTATATAGACAGAATATAGAAATATATAGAAATTTACAAAATATCTTCATGGGACATGATCTTCACTTAATATCCTAATGATTTTTGCCATAAAAAGAAAAAATTGATCATTTTGACCCATACAATGTATTGTTGACTATTGCTACAAATATACTCGTGTTACTTGGTTTTGTGGTCCAGGGTCACATATTAGAATGACTGAAGGATCATGTGATGCTTAAGACTGGATTAGTGTTGCTGAAAAATTATCATTCTTTGCTATCACAGGAATAAATTATGTTCATTATTCAATAAACTGATTGATCTAGTCCACAAAACCGGTTTGAATAACTTATTTACAAATCAACTCGCCACTAGAATTAGCATCCTGAAGTGGAAGATTATTAGTGAATAACAACTTAAATTATGGTTTGTTCATCAAACAAAGCTATAATGGAATAGGATATAGTTGAAAGGACTTTCATGTTGCTTTTTTTCCCCCTAAGCTTAAAGCTCAAAGTATACTTCCATTTTGGTGTTAACGCTTATATGTACAGCAGAACTCAAATCCTTCCAAAATACTCAATTTAATAGTGTGCGTAATCACAGTCAGTTGACACGTATATGCTATAAAGTTTCATCTTTGTCCAACGTCTGCATTATTTTTATGATGGACAAACATGCCTATGTAATCCCCGCACACAAGCACTCGTCAACACAGCCATCTATTACTGTTGATCTGCTTACTATATTGATAGCAAAATTTATGTCAAGCACTCTGTATGCATACCGCGTACATATGAAACACAGTATACTTTGGGCTTAAAGCTGCAGTCTCCATTAAGTGTAACTGGAAAAGCAGATATTCAAAAAGCAACCAGCAGTGTTTTAAAGAAGAAAGACAGTCAGAAGGATTTGGAATGACATGACAGAACTTGGTTAAATTTTAGATTATGGAACACTATTAACTACATTCTAAAATATGCTGGGTTAAAAACTGGCAAACCAGTGCTGGGTAAATATTGGACAGACCCAGCTGGTTGGGTTTAATGTTTTTACCAAACATGCTGGGTTGTTTTATTTAAGTCAACTGTTGTTTAAAAATTATTATAGTGTTGATTTAAAATGGACTTATAAAAAAACACACAGAATTACTAGAGACAACAGCAATAATCAAATGAACATTTATTATTAAGCAAGAACACATGGACAAAATACAAGACAAGTTTAATTTATTTGGGTGAATACCACATAGTTTACAATATTACATACATTTAAACTCGTTTAGCAAGCGTTTTAGACAAAAAAAAATGTAACATTTAAAAGTAGCATTTTAATTTAAGTGTATTCAACCATTTTCTGTAATCGCTTTTTTCCGAAATAGAGCTAATTCTCATGCCGGTGTGTTGCCAAAATCTGAGCTGGTGAAGAGCTGCTGTTCACCGGGGTAACTGCCAACTTCAGACAGAAGTACTCAATTTATATGTACTTGCGTTCCACTTGTAGATGAACGATGCCATGACTGACTCCAAAACCCATAATAACCCATAACCCAAAGTCCATAAACAAACAGTACTGACATTAGAGAACATATTTTAATATCAGACTAAACTCAGTACAATAACGAATAAAATTTATATATTTTATGCAAGGCAAAAGGTGTTTCCATCCTGCGATACAACCGCTGCTGACGCAGCTGACTGGCATCTTGTCCTTATGCTGCGTTGCATAAAATAATACAATTTACAGCACAGTAAAGACTTTATAAAAGAAATAAAATGTATACAAACCTTTATTTTGCTAAAGAAGTGCACCAAATCGGTGGCACTGAGAACCGCTCTCTCCTGTAGAGGACACAAAAAGCCCGCTCTGACTGTAACTCAGCATCTGGGTTGTTTCATCAGAGACAGGCTTAACTCAGCTGTTGTGTAGAAAAAAATAACCCAGCATCAAAAATGACCCATCAACTTAGTTACAGAAAAAATACCCAGCACCTAAGTAAAAAATATTAAAAATAACAGCATTTGGGTTAAAAAAAATAACTCAGCATTTTTTGGTGTAAATGTTTATTACCATGCATATTACTAGCATATTAATGCATGAACATATTCTAGATCCCTTAACCCTACCACACCTAAACATACAACAACTTCCTTACTCACTTTCAGCAAGCAAATTAAGTGTTTACTGAGGGAAAACTCTTTGTTAATATAGGTTCCCTAATCTAAAGTGTCACCCAGAATTTATAGGTGAACTGTCCCTTTAACACACAAATAATGTGGAACTGAAAAGTTCAAAACCAAGCCAAACCGCATTATAATGTAGTGTATTGTGGAATTTCAGTTTGAGTCCAACGGAATTCCACCTGCCGCTGGGAATGATCGGCATCGATAACCACCTCCGTCGGCCTGTTACAATAGATAAAAGCTCAATTAGATTATGTCTCATTAGTCCGGATCGTATTCCAGCAGACTGTTACAGCTGGACAATGAGAACGCTTTCACTTTCTTAATCATTTTGGTTTTGATAAGGATATAGCAGTGGAGGTGAGGTTACAGGGGATGCGTGGTAATAAAGCCTCCGTTTAATAATGTAATCTTAAATTACAGTTTAATTACAGCCGCTTAGTCACAGGGGATGCCCCGTAATTCAATCACTGGCCTCCAACTACTGTATCACACAAAGCCTTATCGCAGTTTTAGCCTGGATATGAATAGCCTGTTTCGGGACTGTGTAATTGGACTGAAGTCTCAGGCTGCACCGCTCTGGACTTCACCAGTGGACCACTTATGGTCATCCGTTGCCTTTGTGTCCTGAAGATCATGGAGACAGTGGGAGGAGAGAGACAGAGAGAGAGAGAGAGAGAGAGAAAGAGAGAGACCACCAAGCTTTGTACAATTGTATCAAACACTCCCCAAAGAACACGGGCAATAGGAAGCAAGACGACTAGAAGGCATGGAAGGGTTTTTCTTTTCTCCCTCCCGTCCCCAGGTCAGAGTCCACGTACGCAAATCCAATTTGTCTTTTGTTTCCCGGCTCTGATTCCTTTAGAGACCCCATCCCATGGATTTTATGCAGCGAGGAAAATGTAATGCTTTTCATAAATTTCTGGAGGGAAAATTAGGTTTGCGGAGAGGCAACTTCATTTCGGCAGGGGCTTGTGCTCGCTCAGGCGGGCGGGCTGGTATCGGCCAGAAGAGGGGAGGCGCTGACGTGTTTGCCGAGTAGGAAGAAGAAATGAAAATCCGAACGCAGTAGCTGAGTCAGCGTGATTCACTCTGCCTGTTATTGCTCTCGCGCAGAGACAGCGCACTTCATAAGGTCCTCAGATGTCTCGGGTTCGAACACACTTCTAAATAGAAGCAGGGAGCTCTCTGTCTTTCTCTCCCCAACCTGTCTCTGTCTTTATTTTCCCTTTTACTCTTTTTCCCCCCTTTTTCTTCAGCTCCTCTCCTCCCAAACGTGTCAGACAGGAAGTGCAGCCGTAGGGAGAGGTAAACAGATTCCTGTCAAAACTAGTGAGCGAGGAAAAATAAGAAGCGCACAGCACAACGCAACCTCTGACCCCTCTGCCGTCTGGTTGGCTGTGTGGGCCGGGGAGGCAGGGGCGGAACAGACACGAGAAGCGCATGGGGCCAGGTGGGGCATGCTGGGAAGGCACCCCATTCTGGGAGCGTTTACACCAAAAGCTGGCTGACTGACCCCCCTCGCCTGCACTTCTACAGCACAGAACAAATCCATTTTCATGTCATGCTGTCACCACATCGGCCAGAACACACATCTGTGCCTGGACGTCCCTGACAGCACATTGCTGCAGGACTCATAAACGGCAATGGGCCTCTCGCCGAGAGCTCTATGAATGATAAATCTGACATGAGAACTCTCATCTTTACATGCGACATAAACACAGTCATATATGGCCACGAGGGGAAACGTAATGGAGGAACACAGTGGGAGTCGAGACTCCAAGCGCATCGTAGCATTATAAAGTGGCTGTTGAGATGGGGTTTGGCCTCCTTCTCTGTTCAGAGACAGAGTGATTTCATCTGAGCTCATCATGATGATCTGCTCCTGTGGGTTCCAGCCCCCTGGAAAGACTTTGAATGACAGCTGACACCTGCTTGCATAGGACTATGTAACCCCAACCCCCATGCTTCACATTACCCACTCAAACATACACAATCTGTACTGACCCAGTGTTACCAGTGCATGCCAAACTTGCTACTAAACATTTCTGGGACTTTATAATATTAGGTAGTGCAGAATTTGAATTGAATTTGCTACGTCTGACAGAAAGCTGAATTTGAATTTAAATTAGAATAACTGAAGTGTAATAAAAAAAAAAAAAAATCCATACAGGTACACTACCCTGTTAAAAAAACAGCATATGCTGCTTAGGTTTGAAGCATGGTTTGAGCTGGTTTAAGCTGGTCCTTAGCTGGTTTAAACTGGTCCTAAGCAACTAGCTCCTGCTCATGACCAGCTAAGGACCAGCTTAAACCAGCTAAAACCAGCAGCCATGCTTCAAAACATACCTAACCAGCATATGCTGGATTTTTCAACAGGGTACTGCTCAAAAGTTACCTTTTTTGATAGAATTTTATTATTTTATTCAGCAAGAATACAACAAATTAATTAAAAAGTTATAGTAAAGACATTTATGCGAGACACTGCAGGTGATAAGGGTAAAAAAAAAACAAAAAAACTAATAGTTATCACCTTACTTACCCAGTTAACTGATTACATTGACAATTGCAAACACTTTTTTTCACAAGTTTTCTAAAGTGTTACGTTTAAATATGCAAATGAGGCATTATTTAATGAAATATGCGCTAATTTGCATATATTTCTAGAACAAAAAATTGAAACACTGGATGAAGTTTCAAAATTTGTGACATATTAGAGTCATTTTTACAGAATTTTGAGTATCTAATTTTGACACTCCATAATTTAGAAAATACTTTAGAACAGACAGAAAACAATATATTTTTACAGTTTTGGGTGGAATAAAATGTTGTATAAAAGTAAGAAAATTATATATGAACAAATCTCTCTGTAAAAACCTGAAGGATACAGACAGGAATAAAAATATGGCCATTAAAAATATGTATTGTAATTGAAATCTATTGACACAAATAGATAAAGTGCTATAAAAGAAACAGTTAACAGGGTATTTTGGATGTTGTCTTTATACTAGTCAGAAAAAACACTTTATGAAAAACCAAAAAGCCTAAAATCTCAAACTTTACATGTGTATGAAAAAACCCTCCCCTTAATAAATGCTGTTCTTTCGAACTTTCCATTTCTAGAAAAAAAGGTTTCCACAAAAAATATTAAGCAGCACAACTGTTTCGAACATTGGTAAACATAAGAAACCTTTCTAGAGCACCAAATCAGCATATTATGCTGTAATGATAGATCATTTGACACCAAAGACTGGAGTATTGGCTGCTGAATATTCAAAACTTTTCAAGGCTTTGTCAGTCTAACAAAAGTACAGTTATATACATTTCTTTCAATTTCAATTCATTTTAATTCTGGTTTCTCACATTTTTGCAATTTTGCATCATGTTTGCTACCTCAATTCAAATTCAGGAACTGAAGTTTATTTTCAAATGCATTCCCAATTCATTTCTGAATGGAGCACCCTGATGTGTACAGCAATTGCCCCTCAGACCAGCATGGTGCCACTATGGGATGTGATATTATTTGTATGTGTGGGAGCACAGTGCACATGAAAAAAAAGTCGAGCTAAAATGGTTTGAAATATCACAGCTCGTGAATGGCTGTCATTCCGCAGGTACTCCGTAGTGTTCTTTGCTGTCAGACGACCCAATATGCTGTGAAGAAAATCCCTATCTTACTTTCTCTCTCTCTCTCCTTCACACGCATGGACGCGCTCGGTCACTCTCACAGAACTGCAGCAGGTCTTGGGCCTCATAAAGCATCAAAATCAATTTGTTTTAAAAACACGTTTTTCAGAAACTTATTAGGCGCTTTAGAGATATATCATACACCTTCGACCCGCAAAGGATGAAAAACGGCAGGTGCAGCGGCAGCCCATTTCTCCAGCCGTGCACGGAGCTGCCGCAGCCCTGCCGCTGGGGAGCCGTAAAACAGGCGCGCAGCCACGGCAGGGCCCGGCGGCGGACGGCACGCTCGCTCTGCTACCGGCCCTGCGCCCGCATAAATCAAGATAATTCTCTGCAAGCCTTGAACTCTGACCTTACCACAATTCATGGGGACGTCAGCAGCAGCCGTGGTGGAAAGAAGGAAAGGAGGGAATGGGGATAGGAAGAAAAGAAAGGAGAGAGATAGAAGAGAGAGAGAGAGAGAGTCCATTGGTGGGGCAATGCATAAACGAGTTGGAGAAAAAAAAGAGGGGGGTTACTGAGATTAGTCACCATCCAGATTGGGCCCCACTGCATTTAAATGGTCCCTCTTTACGAGCCATTTATCTTCCACTCTGGCCATTTTCATTACACCAGAAAGCAAGTCGCAGCTACCAGCTGGATTCTACTGCACACTGAAAATTAATAACCTCCCCCTTCAACATCCTCACAGCCTTTACTGTCTTACCCTCTAGCTCGCAAACACGCCACCCATCCCCCCGCTCCTTCTGAAGGTCCCTGCATATATGCAGGGTGGAAGTGCTCTCTCAGGTTTTGTGGCTATTTGCATCCTTGCATCTCCAGCAGTCTTTCAATTTTCTCCACTCTCTTAGCTCTTTGCCCTCACCTCCTCAACCTGCTCCCTCAATATCTTGCCCCCTCAACACAAACAATTCATCCTGGTCTTTTAAAATTGTCCCAGCTTCCCTGTGCTGCTGGGAGAAGGAAATAAAAAAAAACAGGGTGAGTACTTTCATTAATTCATTTGCCCTGGTTTCTTTTGCTCTTGTGTATGCAGAGGGGATTGACCCCCTTGGCTTGCTGGAAGAGCACAGTGAGATGTGCCATTTTACTGCCAGTTTTGGTAATACAGACATGCTCGATGTACTAAAGAAGGGCTGTAAGCCAAGTAAATGGGCTGGGTTACAAAGTGGTCCAACCTGTGCTCAACCACTGATATAAATTTGAGAAGTAAAGCCCATCCGTGGACAGGAATGCAGCCTGAACTCTGCTTTAGGCCAAAGCAGGCAAGCCAACTGAATTCTGATGTCATGTTATGATGTACAGTATCTTTTCAATACCTCAGCTCAGTTCAAATGCATGAGCTGCATTTGCAGCTGACTTCTAAGACAGCATCCTAACTTGGAATCATGGAATCTTGAGAGTGATCGATTTGGAACTCTAGAACTCTAGTAGCAACAAGCCTTGTTTAGACTGTCAGCCCAAATCCAATTGTTTTGCAAATCTTAATGAAATACAAACATATTTAGATATATTTAGGCAATAAACTACATGAAATCCAATTTTTGCAAATCCGTTTCGAGCTACATTCATATGTGGTTTCGAATCCTATTCAAATCGCATTCCTGTAAATCTGTTTCAGTTCGACTGGTCAGATCGGAGTTAGTGTAGCTTTTTTATGTTCTTACAGCATGTAAAATGTAAATATATCAGATGTTTTTTGGTACAAAACATAATGAATGTCTTTGCAGAAACAAACTTGTGTTGTTGCGAACTGCAAGTCAAGCGTAAAAAGACAACATACTGCTAGTATACACACCTCTTCGAGTTTTGAAACCAGTGGAGACGGCAACACAGAATGAAGTCGCACAGCCTGCTTTCTGCTTTTCTGCCACTGCCTTATTAGACAAAATGTAATGTAATACTGTATATATGCTAAGCTGAAAGTCCATTTTTAATTACACTTAATTATCAAAAATAATTTTTTTTTAATATTTAAACATAAAAATAGAATAAATCAACATTCTCTTGCTTCATCTGCCATCTTGCATGTTTTTTTTTTCTTTCACTGAGCTTCACAATGCATTCTGGGTTTGCCTTCTCTTTAAAGGATATATACAATGCTGAGTTAGGCTAAAGTCAGAGATTGTCTTACTATAGGGAGATGAGAGGGTCTGTATTACTTGCTATTGGAGAAATAGAGCATAACGGCTAACTTGGATCACGTGTTCCTTAATAACCAATCACATTACAGCCTTGGCGTCATTGAACTTCAGTCAGACTTGTGCGACACTCAATTGCCGTTACGGATACCATAGGAAGGAATGAGAAGTGCCATAAGCTGAATCCCACCTGTCACAAAAAATCAGTGACTTCTCTTATAAAACAGCATTTTTTTTGCAGTAAAAAAAAAATAGTTTAGTAGCAGTTGGGGATTCGGTGCCTTGCTCAAGGGACTCACCTCAGTCGTGGTATTGAGGGTGGAGAGAGTGCTGGATATTCGCTCCCCCCACCTACAATCCCTGCCGGACCTGAGATTCAAACCCACAAGTCCGACGTTCTAACCATTAGGCCACGGCTGCCCCCCCGATTCGGCTGTCGATTCATTAAATGATAGCCGTTTCCTCTAAAAAGCTGTTTATTCAGCGTTATTTTATTTGGCTAATGGTTGCAGGCTTGCCATCTAGTGGCTTTGCTAAAGTGATGTGTCTTAGTAGGCAGAATGATTAATTCTCTTACCTTGTAGAAAAACTCTTAATTTTCTTATGACTTGTAATTATGTAGTTTGCTAAGCTAAAAGTTAAATATAATTGGAAGTACAGTAGTTAAACTACATTTTAAAGCTTCTGCTTTGAAACAAACAAACAAACAAAAAAAACAACAACAGTTACACTACAAGTTTGACTCAAAAAGCTGCATTAAACTTACTTTATGGAGCAACATGTGTGTGTTTTTTTTTTTTTTTTTTTTTTTTTAATAAATAAACATAATAACCAATTATATTATTACTAATTTAATCACAGTCAATCATTCCTGCGAGAAAACTTTTTATTTTATGAGTTGGTGATTTTGTATGAATTCGCACAAAAATGTATGACTTTCAGTAGAAAGGTAAGCATGAAGGTCCACTCACAATACCAGTATAGATTGTATGAAAACATACAAATTAAATCATGGTATGTAGTAATATTCATATGAGTTAGGGTTAGGCCACCAGTTTGCCAAAATGATGGTACTTTTTTTTATAAAGTACAGTATAAACTTGAATAAGTATGTAAATGTGTACTAAATACAACAAAAATTGCTAATTTGCATCCAAATTGAAAATTTTGTGATTTTTATGAATCTGTTCATTTGGGGGATAGTTCATAAAGGGATAATTCACCCAAAAAAGAAAATCCTGTCATTATTTACTCACCCTCATGCCGTTCCAAACCCGTAGACCTTCGTTCATCTTCAAAATACAAATTATGATATTTTTGATGAAATACAAGAGCTTTCTGACCCTGCGTAGACAACATCATAACTACCACGTTTAAGGCCCAGCAGAGAAAGATGCACGTTGTGCAAAAAAAACTTTGTAAACATGTTTGAAGATTTTGACAGCGAGGATGACTTGCAATTTTTTGCCTAGCCTTATTTATTTAAACCAGAATATACAGACAATGAACAAAGAGAAATTGATGTTCTATGTCAGTAGAAATCTCGTAAATTCAAAAAACTGGTTGATGGTTGAACCATGGATGTCACAAGGACTTTTTATATGATGTCTTTAGTACCTTTCTGGGCCTTGAACGTGGTAGTTGCGTTGCAGTCTATGCAAAGGTCAGAAAGTTCTTGGATTAAAAAATATCTTAATTTGTGTTCCAAAGATGATTCAAGATCTTAGAGGTTTTTAATGACATGAGGGTGGGTAATAAATGACAGAATTTTAATTTTTGGGTGAACTCTTCCTTTAATGAACCAATTCACTAGAATGAAGTTTTTAGTGCTACATATGAGACAAAGGGCCATTTAAGACAAACAGATTCTCTAAAATTAAGGCTACATTAGAGAGAGAGAGAAAAAAAATGAAAATTGAAAAGCAACATAATGTGAAAATAGCAGAATTATTGTCACACTAGTTTAGTTAAGTTAGTAGTGTTGATACTTCTAGTTACTTACTCCCTAACAATGGCATAAAATGCTTAAAATGCTGCCTCTGAGGGATGATTTTGGAAGTGAGTACTCATGTGAAGCCTTCAATGAACTCAAATACATTATCTGACCCTAAATATGCTATGGTGAGTCCTGACACCAACCCATGACAGCCAACTCCCAGCCTGCTTCCACAGCTTCCCTGCAGAGTTAAAAGCTCACCCAGTCTAGCGGACACTCACAGGTTCCCCGAGAAAAGCGAGAGCGTGACCTTCAGCTGCTGTTTATCTGAGCTTCATCTGCATGACATCACGCCTGCTGCCGTGATCTCCACACTGGGGCACACGCAGATGGAAATCAATGGAAGTGCTGCTCACATCCAAGCCAGCATGTAAATCATTCGGGCTGTTTAAACAGCTCTGGCGGTGGGGCGTAAGAAGCTCAGCCTGCCTGCGGGCACGGAACTGTCTGAGAGCTTCTGCTGACCCGACCGGTCGCAGGTCCCATGCCCACGTTGCCCGATTGGTCGAGTGCCGCCCCACTGAGAGGGGCTCAGACAAGTTAGGTGACCCAGATGGTCTGCATCAGGTCTAGAGAGAAATGAAGAGGCAAGGCCCGAGTCAAAAAACCTCCATCTTTCTCTCCTCTCTGTCTCTGCGTCATCCCCCCATCCCTATCTCCCCTTCGCCGCTGAACCTTCAGGCTATCAGTGCTGCACTTCTGCATCAGCAATTCAAAGAGACAAAGGAATGAAAACAATCTTTGGAACTCCATGAGAAGAGCCAGAGAGAGAGAAGATGAAGGTAAATAAAAGCCAACGCTTGATGACGCGCAGAACAAAGATGGTCCTCTGTACGAGTTACCGTGGGGACGGTGTTTGTGTTGAGGTGGCCGCGTGTGGCAGTGCCTTTTGTCCCCCCACCCCTTTACCCCCCCAAAGGGGAGCTCCAGGGAGCCGGTCGATCAATACCGCAGCCATTCCTCCTGCTCACCGGGGGAGCCGACCACACCGACAACACACCACTTCTCTTTCATGAGACTCGCCACAGAAGAAGAGAGGGAGAGAAAAGATGAGTGAAAGAGAGAGATGCCTTTGGTGGAGGGGGGGTGTCCTGAGACACAAAGGCTGGAGAACGAGGGGCTAAGGGTCCGAGCCCCCGGCGCTCGAAGAGGAAACAGTACAAAGTGCACCTGCGTGCAGGCATTTTATCTATGCAGGCCCGTTTTAACAGCGTAGAGAAACTTTCCAAGCCCCTCGGTCGTGTTTAAAGTCAAAACATTTCAGACACTTCTTTTTACGTCTTACTTTCTCTCTCCCTTCTGTTTGGAAAATAAACATTCTTCTCCTTTGGGAGACGCCCCGCTGTGCCCGAATATTGTAAGTAGTAAAATTCCAATTAGCTAATGACCAAAGCCATTGACTCATACCATATCGACCGCATATATGTGTGTTTAAGTGTTTGCGAGAACACCGTAAATGAGTATTTGTGTGCACACACTTTCGCCTTGCTCCATTCCCAGCTCTACCTCCTCTTTTTCAACAGTCTCAACCGAACACAGAGAGCTCATTCAGTCGGGATGTAATGCTCTCTGCTGTCAGGGTCTTCGAGGAAACCCCTGTACGCACACACACACACACACACACACACACACACACACACACACACACAGCAAACGACTGAGTAGTCCAGTCCAGTGCTACACACCAGATTATATTTCATGGCTTGCTCCGGGAAAGATTAGTAGCACTGTACCACTGTGTTTGGCAGCTGGAATGTAGAGCACCGCTGCTTGACATACTGAGGACACTCTAACACAAATAAAGAGTCATCTATAAAAGCTCAGTGTGTCTTCTGTAATATAGGTATTCAATAACAGGGTATATAAGGCCATAATTAAAATAATAAGCCTTTACAAAGCTGATGATTTGCAACCAACTGTAATGAGCAATGAAGGGGAAGCCTAACATATGATTAACTGCCTCATAAAACATGAGTCGTACTTCACAGGTCTGCTTTTCTTATATGAGTTAATACTGCCACTTCATTTTACTTAGCTTGTCTAGGCATTATATTTGCTCTATTCATATTTTATTCCACCAATTTCTAGTTTTGGAATTTACTTACAGTATTTGTTTTACTTGCTTAAAAGATTAGTTCCGTTCCGAAATAAACATTTCCTGATAATTTACTCACCCCCTTGTCATCCAAGATGTTCATGTTTTTCTTTCTTCAGTTGAAAATAAATTAAAGTTTTTAAGAAAAACATTCCAGGATTTTTCACCATATACAGTAGTGGACTTCAATAGGAGCCAATGGATTGAAGGGTATAGGCGGAAGGACCGACCCATTGTTCCAAGTGAATATGCAAAAAAAGTCAAATGCCTTATATAAAACAAGGTAAAACTATGATGTTGGATGATTTTGAAATTGGAGGAGAAACTGATATGGAGTTTTTCACCCTATTCTACCTTTTTGAAACAAAGTACACAGACAAAGAACTAACTATGTGTGACCTTTCCAACATGATTACGTAATGTGTGAAGTCATGGCCAAGAATTGTAGGGTTAGTGCAAGACAAGCATTTGTGGTTAAAAAGTATATAAATTGTAATATATATTTTTTTAAACAAACAATCATTTTGCTAGATAAAACCCTTATTCCTCAGCTGGGATCGAACAGAGTACTTTAAAGCTCCACTAAAACTGCAATCTGGACCTTCAACCCGTTGATTCCCATTAAAGTTCATTATATGAGAAAAATCCTGGAATGTTTTCTTTAAATTCTTTTCGACTAAAGAAAGTTGAAGAAACATTTTTTTAGTCTGGCCTTTGAAGTAGGGAAAGTTTAATTTGGAAACCTTTTACAATGTTGGTTTTATTTGTGTGTAAATTTGTGTGTGTATTTTATTTGTTTCCTTAACTTTGTGAAGCACTTTGAGCAACAACGTTGCATTTAAATGTGCTATATAAATAAATTAAGTTATGAACATCTTGGATGACACAGGGGTGAGTAAATTATCAGGAAATTTTTATTTTGGAAGTTAGCTAACCCTTTAACTATTAGTTCACTGGTTTATTAAGTACATTTTTATCATTGCTTAATTATGGAAGCTTTTTCTGCAACACAAGCCACAATTATAGCCAAAAAACATTGAAATTATGAGATACTAAGTTATAATTATGAGATTAAAGTCAAAATTATGTCAGAAATTGAAATTCTGTTATTATGTCGAATAACTAATCTCTACTTTTTCTTATAATTTAGACTTTTTGACTCATAATTTTGACTTTGTCATAATTGTTTTTTATCTCATAATAATGACTAAGTATCTGATCACTTTAATTTTTCACATTTCACTTTTGTGCATGGAATGGGATATTTAAATCAGAGCATGGTATTGCAAAATGAGCAGCATATGCATTTAACAGTCAAATGCATTACATAATGAAACACCAGAACCAGTTTATTTCCATATTTACAGACAATGTGTTATAAAATATGAATGTTTTTCTCTCCAACTGTCACTCTATTGAATTTAATTTTTTTTTTTTTTCCAAAAGTTCATCAAGCCTTGAAAGCTGTGTGAAGATAAATATGGCTGCATTCCACCAACCCTCACAGCATGACACGCACAGAATGAGGGAATGACATGTATGCACACACACATACAGCAGGGTGCTTCTGTTCTACTTACATTTACATTAATCTGAAGAATTTATGTATCAATGCTGTGTTTACTAAGCGCTAGAATAGATTTATTTACTTTTGCCAAAGTGTTAGAAAATTGAAATCTACAGCAATTGAAGTGGGATGTAGCATCAATGGCAGGGACAGAACTGAACAACTTAGAATCTGTATCACATTACACTTATAAAATATTAGTATGTCTGTGTGAATTGATTTTCAGTTTTTCTGTGTTACATCAGCTGCCTTCTCTCTGTGCAATGCTAATTTTATAAATATGATGCAAATTAAACTATCCAGTGATGTAAGTTATAATTGAATCAGAGAAGTGCAGCTTTTCTAGCAGAAAAACAAGGGTTTTTGAATGAAAAAAAAAATAATTTAGTGGACAAAATGTAATTTACGGACGCAGTAAATCTGTTAATTTACAGTTCTGAATGAATTTGATAATTCCTTTAACTCATACATGCAAAAAATGATGAACTGCTCAGTCACGCTAAAGACCAAACAGTACACGTGTTTACTGTTACTGGGTTATGGGATAGAAAACATCTTTAGCTCCGTAAAAAAACAATAGAAGTCAATGGAAAGTCCCCACTTTGGTAGAAAAACAAATATGTGACTGTGTGCCCTTTCTGGGCAGTGTTATGATGATTGTTTATGAGTATTAGCCACAGTGGGTCGGCCCAGTATTTTGCTCTGATCTCCACTGCACATGTGCATATCCACATACATACACAACTCGTCTGGTCGACCTCTCTTCACCGGTGAGTCACAGTGCCAGCAGGAGCCTGCTTCTTCCCAGAACTCCCTGCTGACTGTTTCTGACAACAGCAGAGAGCAACAGAGTGATCAGAGAGACAGAGAGGGGGGGGGGGGGAGAGAGAGCGGGAAGATGACAGGATGAGAGGAGAGTGAGAAAATAGCACAGCGGACAGAAGTGTCTGTCAGAGTTGATGAAAAGATGTAACGAGAGCAATAGGGTTGGCAACAGTGTCGTAGACCAAAGTATAATGCACACTAGCACAAACATACAAGCATCATCATGCCAATTCAAACTGACACATGCCCTCTCAGTCTGCTGAACCACAGGATTTTGAATGAAACTTCTAAATATCTTGTAAAATTAGGGTGCACAATTAGTGTTTGTCTAAAATGTGTAAGCCACAGGGTCATTCCTGTTATGCAAGACATTTTCTTGTCCCTATAATACAGTATGTGTCTTGAAAACTGGCAATTTATTTATTTTATTTTTAAAAAAAACTACTTTTGCGTACTAGTCCTAGTTTTGTCACTCGAGCGAAACCATACCAGTTCAGGAAGATTCTCTGGAGAGTGAATATTAATATTTATCAAGACAAAATGAGATATCTTCGCCAAACTCGCAATGCATATACAAGAGCTGAATCTGAGGTCACATGAAAAAAGTCGCAGAGCTTGTCCACTTAGTAGCACTATAAGAGGGGAAAATCATAAAAACTGCCATAATTATGCAACCGTTTAAGTATCCAAATAAACATGGCTGCCATAGACCAATGAACTTTGAGCACCTATTAGACCAGGTATACGGAGGTCAAATGGAATGAAACTTGTGGGCCTGTTTGACTCACGACCCTAAGAGTCTGTGAGAAATTTAAAAGAAATTGGCCACTGAGGGGCAATATCACATTTTCCAAGGGTGTTAACAATTGTATATTGTGTGTTTTTTCACACATACGCATGGTATTCATATCACATGACAGAACTCCTCATTCCAAACTTTAACATTTGTTAAATGATTAAAAAAAAGTAGAAAACCAACTTTTGTGAACTAGTCCTAGGTTTTTCACTCAGTCTGGTAAAAAAAAAAAAAAAAAAAAAAAAAAAAAAAAAACTCTGCAGTACAATTCTCTGGACTCTCTAGGTCAATAATTATCAAAAATGTTTAAATTTCCCCTTTGGGAAGCTATAAAGGGCTCATTTAGAAAAGGGGCCTGTCCAAATATACCTAAAAGCCTATAAAGCCTAAACGAAAACTCAAAACTTTATGAAATCTGCTGAGCACATGTGACAGATGATTCTAAACAAGCATGCAAAGTTTTAGGGAGATTTAAAGAAACATCAATTAACACATTGAATTTAACATTCAATTTTGACGTAAAACACTGAAAATAGTTGTTAAATAGTTTTCTTGTAAAACATACTCTAATAATCGTTGTTTTTGTTTACAAAGTTTTTTTTTTTTTTTTAATTAAGAAACAGATTGATTAAAAAAAATCAGAGTTAAAGTTGAGAGTTGGAATCTTCATCTAAGCTATGTTAGTCATTTATTTATTTATTAGAGAAATTACCTGCATTAGAGAAATTACCCATTTTAAACTGAAAATTCTGCCATAATCTATGCATTTGCAGTTTTGCTTGGTTTAAGATAGATAGATAGACAGACAGACAGACAGACAGACAGATTAGATAGATAGATAGATAGATAGATAGATAGATAGATAAAATATTATTTTAGCCTACAATATCAAGACAACAACAACAATACACATTTTAACAGTTTTTTTTTTTTTTTTTTTTCTAGGGCACCATAATAGACAGAAGTATGACTGGAGCCCCTTAAAAACACACCTACACATTCTCGAACACATGGATTTCTTACAGATTACATCGTATGCATTCCATTAGGATTCTATTAGGCCTTTGATTGTGGCAAATAGAAATTGATCAGTGATTAAAATCCTTAGCGGTTAATCCAATCAATCAATCAGTACTGACTGGTACGTTACAGAAGATCTGGTGATCTGTCTCCAACTGTAACACTCACTTCACAGGTCTGTGTTGCCATCATCATAGATCTTAGGTAAAATACTGTGTTTATCATGGCCATATTTTAACGTTTTAAACCATAACAACATATTTTTTATGGCTCTGATAGGCTCTGATAAGAAATACAATATAAATAGATTAAGCTGTCTTTAAAGAATGATGAAGAAGAGGTTTCCCACTTCTCTGTCTGGATTTGTGTGTGTTCTGGTCCAGGTTCTGAATAATAGTGCTGGTCCAGACCTTGGCTTTGCTGCACTGCTGGACAGCCTTTAATTTATAGACCAATTTATATGTTTCTGTAGAAGACAAGATACAAAGATCTTTTCAATGCCCTTCTATTGCTGATGTACTCACTCTGTCACCTTAAAACTTTGACTCCCTCTCTCCCTCAAAACATACACATCTTCAGTCATAACTCCTAAATAGATGACTGCTGGCAGAAAAACAAAGAAGACTAAAAATAAAGCCAGAGGAATAGCAATGAGGGACAAGTCAGTTCTGTTGATCCTGACAAAATATTAATACTTTTTTTAATATCTATCAAAAATATTTTTTTGCCAATTATGAATGGCACTTTCCAGTGATTGGGTGGAACTAAGGCATTGGATGGAAAAACTGCTAACGTTTAAAGGGACAGTTCACCCAAAAATGAAATATATGTCATTAATTACTTACCCTCATGTTGCTCCAAATGTGTAAAAAACTTCGTAACACAATTTAAGATATTTTTTGATGAAATCTGAGAGCTTTCCAAGCATAGACAGCAATGCAACTGACATGTTCAAAACCTAGAAAGGTAGTAAGGACATAAAATAAAGTTAAAATAGTCCATGTGACAACAGCAATTTTATGAAGCTATGAGAATACTTTTTGTGTGCAAAGAAAACAAAAATAATGACTTTATTCAACAATTTCTTCTCTTCCATGTCAGTCTTTGCCATGCGTTCACGAGAAATCCATGACGTGTTGTGCTGCTGACGCAGGAGCCAGTGCTCTTGAATTTCATCAAAAAATATCGTAATTTGTGTTCTGAAGATGAACGTAAGTTTTATGGGTTTGGAACGACATGAGGGTGAGTAATAAATGACAGAATATTCATTTTTGGGTGAACTAACCCTTTAACAAGAATTGATTTGTTGCATTCAGTCATTTAATTCAACAACCTGAATATAAAACTGGTAGCTGAAATGCAAGAACATCAACAGCCAGTGCTAAAAAGCAGCAAAATATTTCTCCAAGGAAAGGAATGATTAATGGCATGCCAAAATTGTACTATTATTATTATTATTATAAAAAACCTGCTTAAAAAAAATGAAAATATATCCTCTAAATCAAAATCACGTGATACAACATGCAGAAACATAATGTATGATGTTTGTTAAAAAAAAAATAAAAATAAAAATAATAAAAATAAATAATATTTCTTACCTTTAAACACACACAAATCTATTATAGCCAAATATGTATTAGAACTGTACGGAGAACATTTTATTCTTTTTTGTTTTACTTTGTAAAAGATTTTTTCCATTTCTTAATCACGGACACACTTGTTTGTCACTGACCCACACAATTAAATAATTTAGCTTTCCATTACCTTTTACATTTTCCAGTCTGCAATCTGTCAATGCCCAGAGCTAAAGTTATAGGTGCTCAGGACGTTATCGACCAGAAGAGTTCCACACTAACACCTACCCAAAACCACCTGCCAAGTGCTGCACACACACTTTGTAATGAACGGGCATTGTTCTTACTCCATAAACTTGTCAAACCTTCCTCATTTCACCCTCTCGTCTCCTCACCAAAGTTTTTTTTTTTTTTTTTTTTTTCTTCAGAGAGCAGTTAATAAATACATCAAGATAAAAAGTGCTGTGCTATTAAAATGGAGAGAGATGAAATATGGATGAAGAGATGGAGCTTCAGGTGTGTCAGATGTGATTTAATATAGTTGTGGCGGCAGCGCCCGGGGAGGGAGAGATTACCGCTGGGACGGCGGACAGACAGCGTGACATTTGACCCCGCGGAGCAGGCGTACCGCGTATAGTGCTGAGCAGAGCTGTATGGATCCAGGGAGGGAGGAATGGATTTACTGATCAACACCCACATCAATCTGCCTACAGTCTGCATGTGTTGGTGTACGTGTGAGCGAGAGAAATGTGGTGTTTGTGTTTGCTCGTTCACGGATGTGAAATCTTTTAGTGTTTGACAGAGGCTGTTTTAATGAATGCCTGATTTCTGGGTGGTTTTATGTGTGTAATGATGTCAGACTCTAGGACCTCATTTACACCTGGAATTAACATCTGTCTGATCTGATCACAAGTGGACTGCACTAAACACAAGTGTAAATGAGGTACAAAGTGGAAACACATTGGATCACTCAAACCATTTTTTTGGAGGTGGCAGGAATTACATGTGGCCACATGTAATTGCAATGTAAATGTTAATGTTTCCTGGACATTAATGTCCTTGACATCATCTGAAGGTCAAATACTCACATGACCGCATCAAAAATCCTGTTGTCACTGTTGTTAGAGTCTGTTGTAACAGCCATACAGGTAGGACCATCACATTGTTTTTCCCCTCAATACTGTATATCCTGAAAGGCAACAGAAAACATATGTAACTTTTGAGGGAGAGATACCAGTTTAAATTGTAAATAAAATTATGCCCAGAAACAAAACTAAATTAAAATTACTTAACTCTTCAATGCATGAGCATTTCAGTAACCATTAATACACACACCAGGTTGTTTGCAATATTTATCACAAAAAAGAATGTACTAACTGGCCATCAAATTGTTCAAAATAGTGTACAAAAGCATTTTAAATAGTTTTAAAGCATTTTAAAAGTACAAAATACTAAAATATAATATTTTGTAATATTTGATATTGTATTCAGTCATTAGTCATTTCTCAAAGAGATAATGCTAAAACATATTGACACACTGACTGTCAAACACGTTTAAGTCTGATATTGCATTTATACAACAGTATTCATAACAGTGCTGCTCAGTGCGTTTGTTGGCAGCAAGGTGTTGAAAGTAAAAATAAGGACTCCCTAAGCATTAGGCCATGGCTGCCCCCTAAATAACTTTCTTCCTTACAACACTGTATCAGTCTCTTTCAATATAAAGTCTTTACTGCTGACTCATGAATAAAAACAATCTCTTATCACCGTGTAATAGCAGAATAACATAACTAAAGTCACCATCAGTAAACACAGATCATTTCCCAATACCAAATACTATTATTAAGTGCTATTATTATTTATATAAAATTTTATTTATTAAATAATACAATTTAATAAACAAACTAAACAGCCAACATAGACATTGCTAGGCAATTCAGTCAAAAATACAACGGCAGCGCTCTGATATCCAGCATTAGATGAAGAGATTTTGGCCTCAAAACAGATTAATGACACCAAAGACTGTCTGTTAGATTTACCCAAAACAAATTATATCTCACGTTTAAGCACTATCAAGACATCAGAGCCTCCTGGCCAAGGTGAGGCTGCTCTCAGTGGGTTCATGAGCACTAAACAGCCACTGACGATCTGGAGCTCACATATCTGAAAACAATGAAGCACATTCTCAAACAGATTTTATCTTTATTAACAAACCGCATATTTGAACTCTAAACAAGTACATTCTCACCTAAAAAAAAACCTCTCAAAACTACATTCCATGACACAAAAACAGTATTACTTGCTAAAATTTGGGCGTCTGCCACGACACTCATGGTGAAACGGAGTGCTGATATATCACTAGAATATCACACTCCTCTCAGCCAATTGGATTTGAGGACCAGAAAGAACTGTTACTGGGGGCAGTAATATTATTAGTAAAATAATAAAAATAACAGTTTTCTATTTTAAAATACCTTAAAATATAATTTATTCCTGTTGTGCAAGCTGAACTGTTCAGCCATTACTCCAGTCTTTAATGTCACAGAAATCATTCTTATTGTTATCTATATGGTGATTTATTATCAATGGAAACAGTTGTGCTGCTTAATATTTTTTTGGAAACTGTGATACTTTTTTCAGAATTCTTTGATGAATAAAAACTTAAAAGAATAGCATTTATTTAAAATAGAAATCTTTTCTAACAGTGTAAGTCTATATACACACACTGTAATTAATATATACTATGGTAGAAAACTGGTAGAAATGATCACAGTTGTGTGATTTATGGAGGTGCAAATGTACTGTATGTTATTACATGTTTATACCATATATCACAGATCACTTTCCTGCTGGGAAAAACAACAACAACAACATTATAGCCTGGGTAAGCTAGTTTTTAGCTGGTTTAGCTTGTCTCTGGTTTAGATGGGCAGCCAGCTGCTCCTCCGGCCTGACTAGTTGAATAATACTAGTCCTGACTAGTCCAAACCCCTACGTAAAAACAGTCCAACCTGATCAGGTTTAGGCTGGTTAAAGGTGTTTCTTTTATACACTTATATCTACACACATTTAACAATAAAGCAATCAGATGCAGGTGGGTTTTTATTGTTATACTATATATATAACAGAACAGTTAAAGAATCCTAAACACTCCTTTTTGTTTCCAGCTCCAAAATGGAAACAAAGCTCCCGGGCAACTAAACATCAGAGTTATGCATTAATCTTGTTTAACTTAAAACAGGATTTCTGAAACTAAATAATATTTGAGAGGAATTACTAATATTACATTTATTGAGAGTTCCAAGTATCCCTGCTCTCCCTTAAGTGATGCATTAAGCCATGACATCAGAGCCTGATCGGTGGTCACCAGAGATGCATTTGAGACGCCTGTTAATAGGAGTTGTAAACAGGCCAAGACATTTAATCACAGCTTCTTAATGTCAACAGCTTAGCTTAACCTGTGTACGACCGTTTTTTTAGCGTATTGCTCATGTCCTTGTTGCAACACAGTATTCAAGATGGATTTTCCAGGACTTCTTGACAGCCATCATTTACTTTCTCTCTCTCTCTCCCTTCCCCCATCCCTCTTTCTCTTCTTCCTCTCTCTCTGTCAAACTGTCTGTACATGAGCATCTCTATAATCTAACACCACCCAAAAATGATAAATATCAGGGCTTGTTTAGCGCCGTGTGTATGTGTGTGTGGTTTTGGCATGGGACAGGCAGGCTAAGAAGGATTGCAGAAGTGTCCTCTGTAAGTGCTGAGTCGTCATTATGCAGCATCTCTCGGCTGTCACGCTTTTAACCCCATCATTAAAGGCGGTCTGTAATATATGCACAGAGCAGGTCAGAGTGGCAGTGTTAAAGCAGTCACTGAACGTTTGCTCTCCTTCTGCTGTGTCCTGTATTTTTTTTTCTTCCTGACACCAACCTGAATGTCTTCTCAAAGCACTTTGCCATGTTTTCACCCTGACAACCTGCTGAACAGATCTGGTTAGAGAGGCTTACATGTTATTCGCAATCAAAATGAGCATATAAAGGTCTGTAAGTCAGAAGAGTTGAAAGACCAGAAACTGTAGACCTAGTGAAAAAATGTTAAGTCTGATTTGACCAAACATATTCAAAAACAGGTTTTTTTAAACAACTAAAGAATAGTCTGAATAGACTAAATAGAGTATTCTAAAGAAATACCAGATACCTGAATTAATTATTCAGCATGCAAACAATAAAAAATGAATTAAGATCTATTCTTAAAGGACTGGTGTTCCCTGTTCCCCTTTTAAATTTGTGTTTCACATCCAAATTGAACAAGGCTGTTTCTCAGTAAAAATCCTACACTTCCTACAGTTTTTTTTTTTTTTTTTTTTTGACAAGTCAAGGTTAAAATTCAGAGAAATAAAATAACTCTTAGTTGAATAACTTAAAAATCAAATCATGTCTATGTACTACTGTACTGTTTAAAAGTTTAGGGTTTGTACATTTTTTCAAAATGTTTTTGAAAGAAGCCTCTCATGCTCACAAAGGCTACAATTATTGCAGTGAAAAACAGTACTATTGTGAACAATTAATATTTAGCAATTACGTATAAATAAAAATAATAAAAAAAGAGTCAAATCTTGGGTACTTTATGTGCAGAGCAAGTCATGCACAATATTATAAAATGAACATTTAGGGTATTATTAATGCTTCTAAAATAAAGTTTGCAAATCACACAAATGTAGTTATTACTGTGTTATTACTATGTATTAGCAATCACAGAAGGGCTCGAACTGTGAAATGAAAAGTTAACTGTGCCTGTGTGAATATAGCAATCTGTTAGGCTACAGGAGCACTTTTAAAACAGACAGGCCTCAGTGGGCATTCAGTAGGGCGTGAATGACCTGCCCTGACCTCCAATCCTCATAGGTGCACACACTAACTCACAGGAAGTGGCCTGTAATTCTATTTCCTGGACTCTGTGTCTGACTTTAATGTTGGATTTTAATGGCTGATCCTGACCCCCAGTCTTGACCTCATCTTCCTCTCTACCATGACTCTATCTCGTCTCAGTGCCACAGGCCGGCGCACTTCCACACAGACAAGCTTCAATGGTCAACTACAAAGACATACACATATATACTGCCACACAACACACAGTCAGAGAGATCAGGGATAAGTCCAATAATCAATAAATAGAGTATGTTTGTGTTTGTGTGTGTAGATTAGTACGTTAGGCCTGTTTAAAAAAATCCACATTGTTTTATACATATTTTGGGGGACATTCAATTTATACATACATATTATGGGGGATGCCATTATTTCGATGATGTGAAATGACTGCACTCAGTGAGCAACTGGCGCTACCTGCTGCTATTTTTACTGCAACATAACTTAGAAAATACTGATACGATGCCACATTGTGTGGCATTTGGTTGTAATTTTTAGTTGAAGGGTAACAAGAGAAGTGATGTAAATCTTCACTGCTTTCTTAGCGATAAGAAGAGGAGAAAAGAATTGGATGATGCCTGTGAACGAATAAAACTTCCAAAAGACCCATGTCTTTGTTCTCACCACATTAGCCCTGATGCCTTTGAGGCTTTTAGTAGACCACAGCTACTAAAAGAGCTTACAAACGGCAGAGACA
This sequence comes from Labeo rohita, assembly GCF_022985175.1. NCBI lineage: Eukaryota > Metazoa > Chordata > Actinopteri > Cypriniformes > Cyprinidae > Labeo > Labeo rohita. Next base: position 10,234,324 of record NC_066874.1, on the reverse strand, counting down.
AGAAACGCTAGATGCCATCCTGGCAGGATGTAACAATGCAGATGCTTGCAGCCACTGAAGGAGTTTCTCTGTGCAGATTTCACTCGATACCTGGGGGTGTTTGGACTACTGCTGTCAAAAGTACAGATTCGGTTCTGTAATTTAAAAAATGTCAATTTCCCGCTAAGATTTGAACGCTGTTGAGTGGGATCTTAAACACCGCTGATTGTTCATAGTATTCACGCGCTCAACAGATATGACTGTGATTGGCTACAATGATCATCCTTCATGCTCTTCACCAAGCGCTCGCACAGGAACACATTTGAAAGCTGCGTCTGAACACATGAACACTATGGCCGATCAGCGCTGTTTAAGAACCCGCTCAACAGCTCTCAAATCTTGGTATTTGGTAAATAATGGCCCCCCCACAGTCCAAAATATGTATAAAACGATGTGGATTTTTAAAAAAAGGGTCATATGATGCAGTTTCTTGTTTTCCTTTGTTATTGGAGTGTTACAAACCCTAAGAGATATTTATTATAAAAGTTAAAACTCAGCCACGCATTCTTGAAACAGCTCATTCAAACTCACCCTCACATGTCTATGTCACGGTGTGGGTAGATTTGCATAACATCGCCCATATGTATATGCAAAGAAAGAAGGCGTAACTTTTTATACCGGCTGTAGTATTTTTGCAGCTGCCGCCATGTTGTGGAGACGCTTTGTGTTTCATTGCGAAAGCGAAAGAACTTTGTTTAGCCTTCCAAATGAGGACACAACTAAATCAGTTGCAAATCAATATTTACAACTGTTCCAGAACAGTACAATGGAAATATTCGAGTGGGTGCTGCACATTTTACAGAGGACTGTTTCCCGAACACGGGAGAGTAGCCTATAAGCTGTACACAAAGGGTTAAGGCTATAAAGTGGGGAAATTCCAACGTTGCAAGGACAGTCTGGTGCTTCTGACTCACAGCCTGTAAGTACATTTTCATATTTAAAGAATTTGCTACTGACTATTCAAATGTGAGTTTTGAGCAGTGTAGAGCAGTGCTTGTTGTTTTTATCGATTCTACAATCACAAATGCAGACATGGTGTTATGTTTGCCCGGCGCAACACAACTTGTGAAAAGACAGTATGAGTCATTATAATCAGTAGTTATGTCCCCACTGGATGCAACAAATGCCTCATAATGAGTTTTATTGTTTTTGTCTCGTCACGCTGGGAAACAGCATCACAACATGATAAGGAGTGTAACATTTCCATCACGCGCTTGAGGTATTTGGCGAATCACAATGCAGCGGATAGATGGCCAATCAGAGAACACCTTGCCAATCAGAGCGATGAGCTTTATAAAAATGAAAGCATTTCAGAAAGGTGGGGCAGAGAGGAGCAGCAATAATGTACAGTATGTGGAAAATAATGTGTTTTTTGAACCTTAAACCGCATAAACATTGCATTACACCAAATACACAAAATAATGTTCTTTTTAGCAACATCATATGACACCTTTAAAAAACGTAAATCTTTCAGTAAGAGACATCATTTATGTTATATTTAGCCATGTAAGTCTTAATACACGGAGTTCCCTTTAACAACTACCTTACTAACTATTTATAGGAAGCAAAATAGGAGTTTACTGAGGCAAAAGTCGTAGTTAACAGTGAGTTAATAGTGAGAACTGGACCATGTAATTTATTCCTCTGACAGAAAAGCTGAATTTCCAGCAGCCATTACTTCAGTCTGCAGTGTTACATGATTCTTCAGAAATTGTTCAAATATGCTCTTTTGGTGCATGTCTTATTATTTGTTGAAAAGAGTTGTGGGAACAGGAATAGGAAGTTTAAGTGAACGACATTTATTTGAAATAGAAATCCTTTCTGTGTTGTTTGATCAATTTAAGGCATCCTTGCTGAATAAAAATATTATTTTCTTTACAATCTTTCTGGCCCTAAACTTTTGAATGGTATATAATAGTATTTTGTTACTGACTTTTACTTATTTACATTTGCATAACTGCAAGTCAAAACAACAACAGAAAAACACTGTAATACTTTTAATGCTCCTTTTTATAAGTTTGATGTGATTTAAATGTTGTGACATGGAACTATTGTAGCTCAGCAATGCACAATACCAAAATTAAGCGATGGAGAACACAAACACTGGGACCGCCAATCCTCCAAACCCAATTCAACATTATTCGGCGCTCTGCCTTGGGCTTTAACCAACCAGCACACCGAAAAATTTCCGCCTACTCTGTCTGAAAGGTACGCCTGGCACAGTGGCCCAGACGAATTCCTCAGGTTGCTGTTGTCAAGGACGGCAGGATATGTTTTAATTCAGCCTGCTTCCCATATCTCATTGCACTGGCTATTCATTAATAATGTGTTTTAATTAGCTATTAGTTAACATGTTCCTAGTGTCAGAGATATGACGAGGGAGTCCCAGTGGGGGGCATGGGGGTGTGGAGATGAGGCCTGTCTCTCTCTCTCGTTCCTTTTCTCTCCGTAGAACAATTACTGGAGAGTGCTATTACACATATCGCTGCCTTATTAATGGCTGTTCACTTGTGAGGCAAATCATTGTACAGCTAGACAATGAATGGAGAAGACCTCCACCGTGACACACACACACACATACAGAGTCCCTTCCCCCCGTGGAGTCCTATTGTGTTCCATCACCCTTACACCCGCAAACACACACAATCTGAGGCTTGCTGTAGGAATTACATATCACACTGGGAAAGAGAGAAGGAGAGAAAGAGGGAACGAAAGAGAGAGAGAGAGACAGAGATTAGAGCTAATTAGCATGAACAATAACAACAAACAAACAGTAAGAGAGTGTGGGTCAGAGGGAGTCTTACAATGACGCTCTTAATTAGGATTGTTTACCAAGTGACACGGTTCATTTTCAATACACAGGGGCCCAACTACCGTATACCAACACTTCCCCCTCTACAGCATAAACACACACTGTACTTACTGGAACACATAGCCACAATGACACACATACTTATACAGTCACTTTAATAGATATTTTGCAATTAAAATGACAAAAACGTACAATAACAAACATATGAATTTATATTTGGATGTTTCTTAAACTTCAGGCACATGCCGGTTTATCTTTTACTCAAACTAATAACAACTTGTTTTAAATTTTGTTATATCAAGGTCACATTAAAACTGTTCTGAAATGCTGTCATGCGCTATATTTGTATACTTTTTTGTATAGATTTTATTGTTTTTTTATATATATATATATATATATATATATATATATATATATTTAAATCAAATTAAAATGACAAATATTAATTTATATATGGATGTTTTTTTCAACTGTTTTTATTTTTGTTACATCAAGGTCACATTAAAACTGTTCTTAAACTGCTATCATGTATTCAGAATTCTATATGTATATTTTTTAAATATAGATTTTATTGTTTTACTCGTCTCTCTAGACTTTCAATCTTAAGATAAAAATCCATCAGAAATACAGAAAATATTGTAGTTTAAAAAAATTCAATAGTTACTGTGTGAAATTTGTTTATTTATTTATTTTTTATGATTATCCCACAGCATCATTTCACAAACTTAACATTTCACAAGTTGTTGAACATTAATTGAAATATAAATAAATAAATAAATAAATAAATTGCATGATTTAGATGAAATATGAAACATATTGATCAAAGTAAATATTACTCATGATCAGGATATGGGTAATTTCTAGAAATATTATTTGTTGTATATAAAATACATTAGCTGTAAAATTACACTATGCAAGTAAAGGAGTCAGTATAAGTTCAATCCAAAAATGTTAAATAAACAAACAAATGAATGAATGAATGAAAGAATAAATAAATAAATAAATAAAAGGTAATCTCTGTGAGCATAATTTCCATCAGAACAATATTATACAATGTGGAAATTACAACGATTTAAAATTTTCTTACTTTCCAATAAATTAATAAATGAATGAATGAATGAATGAATCTACAGTAAGTAGACAGACTGAAAAGTTAGTAGACAAATTTGATAAACTGTTAAGAGAGTGAAAAATGTGTTTTTGAAAGACCCAGTCCCAGTTGTAATAGAAGAAATACATTTTCAGTTTTACACTTTTTTACTGTTTTAGCAAAAATACTCTTGGAAGGCTAAAATCATTGGCCAGATTTGACTGTTTTAGCTTTTATTTCTTGCACATCTGGATAGGCTACGCTAGGTAAACATGTCAGCAGTGTGGACACACTTTATTGTGACCAAAAATTACACTACAGTATTAATATTTAAAATTAGTTTGGCTGAAATTCAGAGAGGCAGCTCATTGTTGGAGAACTTTATTACAACTGGTTTAATGTATCACCTGGACAGCATAATGAGTTTTCAGTTTTCCGTAAAAATTCATTTTGGGCATCACTGTTAGAAACACCCACGTGACATTATTCATAAAAACTCCTTATGCACGGAAAAATGACAGGCATGCAGCGTCAAAGCTCTAATCTTCCACCCAAACCCCAAAGGCCTGACGCTTTGCAGAGGTCACTCAAAACAGGGGCAAAAATCAAAGTGATTAAGGGCCCGAGGATCAATAAAGGCTTTATATTAGATTTACCCAGCCTTGCTGAATAACACACGGTCAGCAGAAAGAGGGTGGACTGGTTTTAAATGAAGTGATATGCAGCAGGCATGTGGAGATTGGACTTTATAAATCTTTAAAGATCCGTCAGATTTGTGCTCAGTGAGGAAGAGGAGGAAAGAACTTGTTGGCAGGATTCTGATCTGTGAGCATTATGTCTGTGACCATTCAGGTTAAACTGTTAATTGTAGAGCTACTGCTTAAAATGCAGGTTAAAACAGAGCCTCATTAACAATCCAGTGTGCTGGAAAATGTTCTCAATTCACTCACTATTAGCAGGCCTGGGAATGTTAATTCTTCTACTCTGATGGCAAGTAGAAGTTAGAAGTTGTCTGTGATGTCATGTAATGTATGCATTAGTGATATCAACAATCAAACCTTGTAAATACTGTCTTGTTAAACCACACATTTATTTCCTTGTTTTATAATCCAAAAGCGAGAAAATGTCTTTCGCTTTCACACACACACACACACACACACACACACACACACACACACACATAGTATACAAACACTCAAAGTCTTCTCAGTTCTTTAATGTGCAGCTCTAAGTGTAAATGGTGAGATCGGCCCCTTTTTGAAAGCTGCAGAGTGTCTGAGAGCAGTGTGAATGAGCTGATGAAAATCCTGAGAAGGAAAGAAAGAAAAAGCCGAACATGCTAGCATAGAGGAAGAGCAAGGGTCATATGAAAGGCATGTACTCAGGAGACCAGATGAAAACTTTTTCCTCTTGTGGTACGTAGTTTTACAGTGTAAGTGGTGGATGGGAGCTGGTAATGGCAGGCACTTTGATGTGATCTAATCTACAGGCATAAAGGAGACTGCGCTCTGTTTACGCCTGCGATCGGAATTATACAATCAATTACTGCCCCCCGCCGTGGCCAAAATGAGCAGGCCCAAAAGACAGGGGGAATTGGTTAAATGTTATTGTTGAGGAGACCATTATCCAACAATCGGGGTGGTTAATTCAGGAAAATGACATTCATTAAAAGACGAGGCCGGGATCAGGAGGAGCCAGCGATGGGGATGACCCCTCATTCATGACACGTCTTTGTGTCTGTCTCTCTTTCTCCCCATCTCTCACATTCACACACACACAAACACAGACACTTTATATCTTCATCTTTGCTTTCCCCTTCTGCTTGGGAACCATGACTGAAAAGAACATGTTTTATGTGACTTTGAATGATTATTAGACAATGTTATAGGGATAGTTCACCCAAAATTGAAAATTCTGTCATGTCATTCCAAATCCATAAGACCTTATCCATTTTTGATAAAATCTGAGAACTTTCTGACACTGCATAGATGGTACCACTATGTTCAAGGCCCAGAAAGTTAGTAAGGACAAAATAGTCCATGTGGCATTAGTGTTTCAACCTTAATGTTATGAAGCTGACAGGGAAAAGAAGAAATTGTTGAATAAAGCTGTAAAATTAAGGTTGAACCACTGATGTCACATGGACTATTTTATCAATGCCCTTACAACCTTTCTGGGCCTTTACTGTGGTAGTACCATAGCTGTCTGTATGGGGTCAGAAAGCTCTCGGATTTCATCAAAAATATCTTAATTGACACTTGCACCTTCCATATACGTTAATATTTAAAAGCTGCTTGTGATCGGCTTTGGTTCATCATGTGACTTTCACCTCACCACCTGCTTTTAGTAGTTATTATTAACATTATATCAATGAATGAAATTGCGGTATTTAAATGTAAATTTAGGTTAAAACCGTAACAATTAAAAGGCTGCTATCATATTTTTTACTGTAAAATTCCAGCAACCACAACTGCCATTTTTGCCATAAATTTTACAGGATTTTTTTTTACAGTGCATGATGGTAGCGATATTGCTTTATTATGCTGGTGGAAGTAAGAATATCCTGCTTCGCATCAGAACGAAAGTTTTATGACGTCACATGAAAAGGGTCTACTGATGGACTGGAGTCTTGTTGATTATAAGGCCCTTTAAGACAAGTAATTTCACTCGGCAGCCATATTTGAAACGCTTCTCTTTTTGATTGAGGAAATATAAAATTCTCCAAAACGGTTCACCAAGCTCATGATTACATTTCATATTTAAAATCACCAATTAAATCTGACAACAACTGCCTCATAATTGTTTCTTATGCTCCAATATCATTAAAAAATGCTTATTTTTCAGGCTAGAGCAGCCAATGCGCAGTCATGAGCGTGAGTTTGCGAAAGCTGCCTGTTTCTATAGGAACTGGAGCTTCTAATGACAGCTGCAGTGACCCAACGAATTTACTTATCAATGACTGGCTCTTTCATTTAGAAGGCGGGGCTTATTCACCATACTGGGCACTGCACTTTCTCCCATTCATAAGTATAAGGAGTGCACAGTCTTCCTATATATAAAGTCTTTGTTATAAGATTCCATTAGTGAGCAAGTGGTGTAATTCTATTTTTTATTTTTTTTTAATCTGCTTTGATGAAGAAACAAACTCATCTGTGTCTTGGATTGCTTTTGTAGATATATTGTTGATCTATCACTGTAGCTGGATTAGTTTTTTTTTTTTTTTTTTGAGTTGTTGTCTTTGTAGTTGAATTTTTAGCTTTCTGCTCACACATATTATCAGACACACAATAGATGTACACTTTTCTTCTATGTCACTTTTGTAAGAAAGTGTCTACGGAGAACGAAAATGGAATGTGAATTAAGTGTGTGATTCCTTCCCGTTTTTGGGTTGTGAAGAGTGAAAGCAGTTCAGTAGATCTGTCTAAATGTTTTCGAGTCAGATCTGCACCTCATTGAAAAAAAAAATACAAAAACAACAATCACTTCAGCTTTTCTACAAAGCTTTTCTCTCTCTCACAGAATCCATGGTGCAGGATGATCTTTGCATAAATAAACATCACCTGCGCAGAAGAACACATGACATGCGAATGTGCTTCTGCAGCATAAAACGGAAAATCTGACATCACCGCATCTTTCTGATGAATTCTATCCAATATGTGTCCAGATTATCAGACGATTCAGTTATTCATTCATGTTGCTGACAAAGCCATGCTTTTTGTCATCTACAGAAGTTCAGAGTTTTTGGAGAAGCTGGTGTAATTCATGTCATGCCCATGCAGAACGCTTGCAACCAACATGCTAGCAAATTTTCTTGCATAGGTTTGTGTGTGTGCAGATGTGTTGTATTAAGCTCCTGATTGAGAAAGAGTTTTATTTCTCCTTCATTGCTCACATGTTGTGTCTGCAGCAGCATGGGGCCGAACCTCTATCTCCTACGCTAAACGAGTTGCTGGGTGGGAGGAACCTTCTTTCATCCTTGTCTTTCATTCTCTGTTGGTCTGTCGCTCTCTCTGTGTTCTTTCTGAGCAGGCTGGACCTTCCTTTGCCTCTATCTGTCAGTGTGAGTTTTTTTTCATCATGCACTCAGAGATGGTACCACTTCTTTTGGCTCAGATGAGACAGTGTTGTGTGATAAAGCTATAAGCCTGAGACAGCACATCATCAGAGGGGAAAAAAAGGAAGGACGAGCATGAAAAAAAAGATGGAAGAGTGATAACAATAAAAGGAAGAAATAAAGTATCTATCTATCGATCTATCCTTCCTTCCTTCCTTCCTTCCTTCCTTCCTTCCTTCCATCCATCCATCCATCCATCCATCCTTCCATACATTCATCAATCTTCCTTTCTTCATTTGCTTCCTCCATTCCTTACTGGTACCCTCCCTTTCTCCTTCTTTCTTTGCTACTTCCATCATCTATCCTTCCTTCCTTCCTTCTTTCTTCCTTCCTTCCATCCATCCATCCATCCATCCATCCATTCTTCCTTATATCATCTTCCTTCTTTTCTTTCTTCCTTCCTTCGACCCATCCATTTCCCTTTCTTACTTGTACCCTCCCCATTTCCTTCATCTTCCTTCCTTCCTTCCTTCATCTTCCACCATTTCTTATATCATCTTCCTTTTTTCTCTTTCTTCCAATCAATCTGTCTCCCTTTCTTACTTGTACCCTCCCGTTTTCCTTCCTTCCATCCATCCATCAATCTTTCTTCCCTTGTCTTCCCCCATTCCTTCTATCATCTTCCTTCTTTTCTCTTCCTTCCTTTAACCATCCAGTTCGCTTCCTTACTTGTACCCTCCCTTTTTCCTTCTTTCTTACCTACATTATCCATCCATCCATCCTTCTTATCCATTCCTTCTATCATATTCCTTTTCTCACTTCCTTCCTCCGACCTGTCAATCTCCCTTCCTTACTTGTACTCTCCCTTTTTTCCTTTCTTCCTTCCATCCATCAATCTTTCTTTCTTTCTTTGTCTTCTTCCATACTTTATATCACCTTTCTTCTTTTCTCTCTCCCTTCTTTTGACCATCCATCTCCCTTCCTTAATTGTACCCTCCCTTTTTCTTCTTTCTTTTCTCCATCCATCCTTCCTTCCTTTTCTCCATTCCTTCTATCATATTCCTTTTTCTTACTTCTTTCCTCCAACCCGTCCATCTCCCTTCCTTACGTGTACTCTCCATTTTTCCTTCATTTCTTCCTTCTTTCCTTCCATCCATCAACCTTCTTTTCTTTCTTTGTTTTCCTAAATTTCTTATATCATTTTTCTTTTCTCTCTCCCTTCCCTTCTTACTTGTACCCTCCTTTTTTCCTTCTTTCTTTCCAACATCCATCCATCCATCCAACCATTCATCCAACTACCTTCCTTCATTCATCCCTCCCTCCTTTTCATCCATCCATCCATCCTTTCTTTTTCTCACTTTCTTCCTCCAACCTTTCCATCTTCCTTCCTTACTTGTACCCTCCTATTTTCTTCCTTCCTTCCTTTCTTCCTTCCATACATTCATCAATTTTCATTTTTTCCTTTGCCTTCCTCCATTCCTTACTTGTACCATCACTTTCTCCTTCTTTCTTTGCTACTTCCATCATCCATCCATTCTTCCTTCCTTCCATCCATCCAACATCCATCTGTCCATCCTTCCTTCCTTTTCTCCATTCCTTCTTACATCTTCCTTCTTTTCTCACTTCCTCTCTCAATCCGTCCATCTTCCTTTCTTACTTGTACCCTCTTTTTTCCTTCGTCTTCCTCCATTGCTTATATCATCTTCCTTTCTTCCTTCCTTCCATCCATCCATCCATCCATCCATCCATCCATCCATCCATCCATCCATTTATCCATCCTTCCTTTCTTTTTCTCCATTCTATCATCTTCCTTCTTTTCCCACTTCCTTCCTCTGACCAGTCCATCTCTCTTCCTTACTAGTACTCTTTTTTTTCCTTACATCCTTCCATCCATCAATCTTCCTTTCTTTCTTCATCTTCCTCCATTCCTCTGTTCCTCATATCATCTTCCTTCTTTTTTCTCTTCCTTCCCTCAACCATCCATCTCCCTTCCTTACTTGTACCCTCCCTTTTTCCATCCATCCATTCGTCCGTCCGTCCGTCCGTCCGTCCATCCATCCACCCATCCATCCACCCATCCATCCATCCATCCATCCATCCATCATCCATCCATCCAACCATCCATCCAACCATCCATCCATTCATCCATCATCCATCCATCCAACCATTCCTTCTTTTTTCTCCTTTCCTTCCTACCATCTTCCTTTTTTCTCACTTCCTCCCTCGATCCGTCCATCTTCCTTTCTTACTTGTACCCCCCCCCCTTTTTTCTTCCTTCCTTCCATCCTTCTTCCATCTATCCATCTTCCTTTCTTCCTTCCTTCCTTATCATGTGACTCTTAGTAAATCTGCATGTCCTTGGAGCTGTGGGAGGTGCTATTTATAGACCCTGCTGTGGTGAGAGAGGACCTGATTGGGACGATGGGGGGTTGAGAGAGGGAGGCGGGGGAGGAGAGTGGGGCCGTGTGGGGCGCGACAGTCAACAGTCTCATCCTTATCCCCCCATAGGGAGCTCAAGTATCATCAGCAAGAGTACCGCACGTCTCGGCAAGTCATTTATAGCTTCAGCTAATTCATGTTCAAAACATATGTTGATTTCACCAGCTTCTCATGTTATCTATCTATCTATCTATCTATCTATCTATCTATCTATCTATCTATCTATCTGTCTATCCTCATTAACTTTGCTTTCAGTGGGAAGTATCTCACTTATAAAGACATGGTCAGCAAAATCATCCAAACAGATACACTGATTTTGTTAATGAATCACATAAGGACCCCATACCCTGGCAGGGTTTTTTTAAACAGTTCCTGGGGATTTATGAGGTACATCTGTTACATTGTTGAGATTACAGTAAAGCCATATTTTGAAAAATCACACAATCATCTTTTCTGTCTTCATATTATCTTGTTATTTTTAAACATTTTAAGTGCATTTAATTTTTGTTTGTAATTTATTATTTTACAAAATATATATGAATTAGAACAAATCTAACTTCAAATAAAATTCAAACCCTGAACATTCTCTGTCAACTAAAAAACACTAGACGATATTATGTCTCCAGTGACTAGTAAAAATGGCCATTTAACACCAAACATCCTGAACTGTCGGCATCCATGTTTCCTGTTTAGTGCTGCAAGACGGCAAAAATGTTTCTATAGTTATGATGTCAACAGTCATGAGTATTGTACAAGTGACCCCTTTATTCCACACACATGCGAAATGACAGCTTGGGGATTCACTCCCACATATAAATGCATTTGTTATTTCTAAATAACAAATGCATCAAGGTTTGTCTTTGTTTTGCATTTGCTGTGGGTGCTGGTAGTTCATATGGTAACAGATATATTGCTCAAACCCCACAAAGGTTGACTATTATTCACTATTGTGCCCTGGAGCAAGACACTTAACCTCAGACTGCTAAAAGAGGACAGTCCATCAGAGTTGTTTTCTCTAAGGAGGCAGAAGAAAAAGTAGCTGACAGTACAGAGAAACAGAGCAAATTGTACAAAATATCAGGTTGAATAAACCATTCAGAAAATCAAAGAATTATGTCATCAAAATTACATTTTGGCAGAGTGGGATAAAACTAGAACTACTTTCCTTTATGAGACTGCATTAGAATGACAAATTATTAAGTCATACAATAGACCTGATGGATGCACTTCAATCTGCTGGTGTAAATGAGTGAACGACATATGAATATGAAGTTTTTGCTTTATAGGCATTTAAAGGCCTGTTCCAACGAGATAAAAAGCACCTCCATAATGATGGAGGAGTTTAAATGTTGACCCATCACAAGACAGGACTGATGCAAGAAATCAAAACCACGAAATGAAAAACTTGCTCAGACATTTTCATCGAGATATTTGTTTGCAGGTAAGACAGGTTGCAGGGACAGATGACAACGATAGCGAAACAGCGTGAGAGAGAAAGATGTGAAAGTGGCCTGGCAGTGAAGACATCATCAAAGGAAGGCTATAAACAGTGCTGGCAATGGGAGAAATGACAGGGCGATTTGCTGTGATAGTTACAGCAGTCACAGGAGTAATCATTTACCTCACAACTGGGCAGAAAAGACTGATGGGCCAAAACAGCCTCACAAATACTTTGGGGTTGGGGGGGGGGGCAGGAACATGAAAGAAAAAGAGAGTTCTGAAAAAAGGCAAATGAAAGTTGAGAGAAGCCAGGTGAAAAGTGTCAGCAGTTAAGACATTAGACTGCATGAAATTATGGAATTATTGATGATTTTAAAAGGATGCAAAACAAAAGAAAAACAGACTGATCATCAGGTAATTGAGTTATTACACATTACACTATTCAGGAACAACTACAGCTGAGGGCGAGGAAAGTGTGCGTGTTTGTGTTTGTGCGTGGGCAGTAGAGTGGTCTAAATGACCATGATTCAGATGTCAAACAATGCGGTATTGTTTTCTGCTACGACTGAGAATATTTTCCACATCTCAGGGAGACTGTCTAACCTTGAGAGCGGCTTGCCATGTCCTTTCATATACATTAATCAGACACCTGCTGAGGTTATGATATATCTCTTGCTACATCTCCACCGGCCGCCATCCTGATACCCTTTTCCGAGGGCCACCTTCTCCCTGCAATCAGGGGAATGATCGTTATCACAAGGGACCGTTTTCCCAGAGATTCTGGATGGTCAAATTTGCATAATAGCGTCTCATCACCCTGAACTTTAGTTTGCTCTACAACAAGAAGTTAGAACGTCACGCTTCTGTTGTGTTGTGATGTATTTTGTGGAAACAAACACACCATATAGACAGGTCTGTTTGTGGCCTGTGCACGGTGCGTTTTTTCCTCATACCTTACTCATCAATTCTTAATTTTAACATTTTTGCTCTGAAATGTAAAAGAACAGTAGCCAAGATGATTATCATGCAGACTGAGGAGGGAAAAAACACTGAAATACAATGAAAAATTATTACAAGCTTCAGAGAATGCTTGTAACACAGTCAGTTTAGCCACTCATTAATTAGCTAGGACAAATTTCGGTCAAATAGTAAATCCTCCCAAGGTGACAGTAAAATTTTACAAATATAAATAATTTACAACTACAAGAAGGATGTAACAGCAGCAGTTGTTTAAAGGAGAAGTTCATTTCCAGAACAAAAATTTACAGATAATGTACTCACCCCCTTGTCATCCAAGATGTTAATGTCTTTCTTTTTTCAGTCGTAAAGAAGTCTGAAGAAAGAAGAAGTTTGAACTTCCAAAATGCAGTTTAAATGCAGGTTCAAAAGGCTCTAAACGATCCCAGCCAAGGAAGAAGGGAAACAAAAACGTCAAAATCGTCCATCTTCGTTGTTTTACCTTTTTTGTAAAGGTCGTTTGATCTTTTTGCATGTTCACATTGTAAACACTGGGTCAGTACTTCTGCAGCGATGTAGGACAATTTTGAAGTTGGAGAAGAAAATGAGATGGGAGTTTTTCGACTGTTATGACCCGGATTACAGTGTTTACATACGCATTGCAGAGAATAGACAAGACGAGCGTTTGAGGTTAAAACGTATATAAATTGTCAATTTGTCTAGAAAATAACCAATCGTTTTGCTAGATAAGACCCTTCTTTCTCAGCTGAGATTTAGAGCCCTTTGAAGCTGCATTTAAACTAGTTTTTTTTTGAAGTTCAAACTTGGGGGCACTATAGAGGTCAGCTATATGGAGATAATTCCTGAGATGTTTTCTTCAAAAAACATAATTTCTTATCGACTGAAGAAAGAAAGACATGAACATCGTGGATGACAAAGGGGTGAGTAAATTATCTGTACATTTTTTTTCTGGAAGTGAACTTCTCTTTACAAAATGTATATGTTGTATATTAAACTACTTTTAAGGATTAGTTCACTCCAGAATTAAAATTTGAAATTTAAAAAAAAAAAATGAACGTTTTTGAGAAAAAACATTCCAGGACTTCAATGGGGATCAGCGGGTTGAAGGTCAAAACTGCTGTTTTGCCAGGGCTCTACTGCAGGGCTCTACATAATCCCAGCCAAAGAAAATGGTCTTATCTAGTGAAACAATAAGTAATTTTGTAAATAAATAAATAAATACACAAATGCTCGTCTTGCACTAGCTTGACTTCATGTATTACGCAGTCACGTTGGAAAGGTTACGCATCACGTAGACGGGAGTACCTACCCAATGTTTCTAAAGCGAACCTGCAAAGAAAGTCAAATGCACTTTACAAAAAAGGTAAAACAATGATGATGGACAATTTTGATGTTGGAGGAAAAAATGAAATGGAGTTTTTGCCCTACCCCACCTTTTTGAACCGAAGTACACAGACGAAGAACTAACTGCACGTGACCTTTCCAATGCGATTACATAATTCATAAAGTCACAGATGTGCAACACAGAGCTAGTGCAAAATAATAATGACCAATTGTTTTGCTAGACAAGATGTTTATTCCTCATTTGGGATTGTGTAGAGCCCTTTGAAGCTGCAATTGGGCCTTCAATGAATCCCCATTGAAGTCCACTATATGAAGAAAAATCCTTTAATGTTTTCCTTTTCTTTTCGACTGAAGAAAGAAAGAGATGAACATCTTGGATGACAAGAGGGTGAGTAAATTATCAGGACATTTTAATTCAGGAGTGTACTAATCCTTTAATTTGTAGCAGATACATTTGTGGAAATTATATAATCAGTTAAGTAAAACAAACCAAAAACGCAGTTATAAATGTTACAGTCATCCTCAGTGTAACAATAGAGCATTTTCTTTGGAAATGTTGAAATGTAGATTCAGAGGTCTACAACAGTTTTGAATGAATTGGAAATCTCACACTTTTATCTGAAACAGTGCAGGACATCTAAAAGAAGCATTGTCGCCACTTCTGCTCATGAGCAGGTGTGGCAGATATTCACAAGAGAAGCTGGTTCTGGTTCCACTAGACCACTGTATGACATCATCAAGCTCAGCAGCATTCCCACTGTTTATACTCCTTAACAGGCACTCATTATGAAAGCATAAAAATGATCAACGTGGAGAGGCAAGGGCAAATGAATGATCTCACCATACCACTGGTTCCCTTGCACTAACTGTGCCAGACCATCCGACACGCACACATTCGTGCTCGTACTTACACGCCAGAGCTGGGGCACATGGCCGCTAACGACTGCTCAATTAGGTGAAATTAAGGAGTCGCTGTGAGGTCCATGCTGAACTCATTAAGGCGTGTGAGGGAAGGCTGAACAGTGTCGTGCAGGATTAATCCCTCCAGAACAAGATGGGGATTCATGCAGGTCAGCCTCCAACCGGGAGACTGGGCTCCGCTCTAATGAGACTGCAGAGAACCGCCTAATAGACCCTCAATACTGTAACATGGCGAGCCACAACACCAGTGCGGTTTAATTCCAACAAAAACGATAACGCACTGTGCCCTGCTGTTCTACTGGAGAGTTGTAACTAAGAAAAGAGATACTCACTGTCAAACACATGCCGCAATGATGTGACACTCAGTGTTTTGTCCCATCTATTCATTTATTCAAAATTATATAACAAATGTGATTCATACATATAATGTCTTGAATACAAGTCTTCTGTGATGAGGATGATATTTCTGGGGCGCAAAGATTCAGAAACGTCAGGGTGATCATTACGAAGAAAGAAAGTCTCATTAAAATAATAAAAGTCTTGAAAAAAATAAAACCTTCATTTGGCATAATTTTTATTATTATTTCTAGGCAGCAAAAGCAGGTGTTAAAGTTTTGAGTGGTGCAACTAATATGCAAAAATGAATGAATGAATGAATGAATGCATAAACAAATAAATAAAGAAGTTACCTATTATTTTATTTACTGATTATGTATTTATAAATTAATCAATCCAAAAATAAATTTATTTAGCTACATATTATTATTTTGTTTACTGATAAATAAATAAATAAATAAATAAATAAATAAATAAATAAATTTAGTGACTTATTATTTTATTTACTGATTATGTATTTACACATAAATAAATAAATAAATACATGTATTTATTTAACCACATATTATAATTTGTTTACTGATTATGAATACATAAATAATGTATTTACATTACTTGCAGCTACTTACAGTAGCTAAAGAAAGTACAGCACAGCACAGTAGTTTTATTTACTGATTATGTATTTGTAAATGAATAAATAAATGTATTTAGTTACTTATTATTGTTTACTTACTGATTGTGTATTTATGTATAAATAAATAAATACATTTAGCTACATATTATTCTTTTGTTTACTGATTATGTATTTATGAATAAATAAATAAATAAATGTAGTTACTAAATTTAATTAGTAAATGTAGTAAATTTAATAATATGTAACGTAATTTAATTAGTAAATTTAGTTACTTATAATTTTATTTCCTTATTATATTATCCATTTACGCGTACTGTATATAAATAAATAATCAATAAAAAAGTTTAAAAAAAGCTTATGTCAAAGCCAATAAGGCTCTTAAAATATCAAAGAATTCGATCTTTTTGCAACAAAGCAAGTTCATTTTCATTGTAAAAGTTTTGGAGAGATACTTTTATATAATAATAATAATTCTATTTAACATTAAAAAATACATCTAAAACTTTGTTTTAGCATTTAACATTTTTAGCATCATTACACTGAAACGTTTCTTGAAAATGGAATAAAAGTAAATATCATATGAACCCAATATAAATACAAAGACCACATTTCTAAAACCTTGACAGATTTTTAAAACATTTTCTTTATTTGTGGAAACTCTTATATGTGACCCTGGACCACAAAACCAGTTAAAATTGGGATTTAGACATCATCCAAAAGCTGAATAAGTAAGCTTTCCATTGATGTACAGTTTGTTAGAATACAATATTTGGTTGAGATATATCTATTTGAAAATCTGGAATCTGAGGGTGCAAACATCTAAATATTGAGAAAATCACCTTTAAAGTAGTCCAAATGAAGTTCTTAGCAATGCATATTACTAGTCAGAAATTAAGTTTTGATATATTTACGGTAGGAAAATCTTCGTGGAACATGATCTTTGATGATTTTGGCATAAAAGAAAAATGTTGACCCATATATTGTTTTGTTGGCTATTGCTACAAATATACCCATGCTTCTTATGACTGGTTTTGTGGTCCAGGGTCACATATGTCACTGATCCACATAAAGCTAAGTCGACCGACTATTCGTCACTCTACAGAGAACTTCCGACTATGTCAAGTTACACAAGACATGAGTGCCTTCAATGCAATTTCAGTTGCTGTGTGTTCCACATGAATGTTCCGATCATGCTGCATTTAGTTTTGATTTGTGCATTAATTACTAATGCAATCTATACAGCTCTATTAATAACTGTTACAAAGTACACCCCAGCCATGCATAAATCACACATCACTAATTAGAGTAAAATTTAAATGCATGTTGTAAAGACACATTGAGTGGCTCACACAATACTGAGGTGCCAAGCCATCATTGTACTAATTAGTTTGCAATTATGTTTAATAACTTCTCTGGAAGCCAATCTGCACTCAGAGAAAGAACCGACTTTCACCGAAGGAATATACAATCACGCTGCAACGTTCTGAAATGGAAACATCACAAAGAAAAGCGAGAGAAACACGTCTGACAGCTTCTCGTTTGTGTTATGTTGCACCGAGGAGGATTTTTATTCATCTTCAGTTAAGTGTTTATCACATACTGTATATATTTCAAATTGCTTTCCGTTACGATTATGCAATGTAGAAGATTGCAGCAACATCCAGTGATATGTGTCTAAATGTTGACAGAACGCACATTGTTTTATTGCAGCTTGGATGTCTCTATCCACTTCTAACAGGCGATAAACAACTGTTCATGTTTCTTTTAAACCGTCTAGCCGTGAGATCCTCATTTCTGGAAGCTTCTGAGTATGGCGCTATTACCTAGGGAGGCAGACATAACACGCCACACACAGGAACGAGAGAAAAATACATTAATTGGTTAAACAACTGACAACTGCTACAACAGTCACCCCCAGAGCCCATGGCAGCGCGATGGCAGGTTAGTGGGGTTCCGTCTGGTGGTTGGCTCCATCCCCGCACCGCTCGCGGGCCGGTGTGGGTGAGTGGAGTGAAGCGGCCTGCTCGGTAGGCTTTGGAACGCGGCCCACTTCCTCGGCTTTAATAAGAGTAATCAGCGCCCCCATGCCAGGTACCAGCCTCTCCTCACAGCAGAGATATGGCACAGAACTACCGCCAGCCTGGCAATGTTTACAGAAAACACACACACAAACACAAACATACACACCCAGAAATAACCATAGAAATAATCTCTCCAGCACTCAAGCTATGTTTATATTTATGCCCTAATAGATCCTCGTTCTGTCACACACAAACACACACACCCAGAAAAGCATAACAATGGAACACAGTCAATACTATGAAATTGATCACCGCTGTACTACACCACAGGGTTATTGATCAAACTGCCTGTTGAAACGAACTCTTTAAACACACCTGAGCTACACCTTAATGAGCTCGAAAACACTCCGACAGCACAATTAGCAAATCCAACTAATCATTCACAGGTCTAAACACATTCAGTTGTCGGGATTCACGCATTTAACAGCAAAAATCAGGTATACAAAATGTTACTGTTCATAGTGGCTATTACTTGTATATATTAGCAGTACATTAAGTCTTGCTGTGCTTGATTACAAAAATTTATTTAGTTTTTTTCTGCTTGCTTTTAATCCATGATTTTTATAATCTGCATGTTAAAGATTTAATAGATTATGGTATTAGGTATCACTTTATTTTACAATATCGTTGTTACACATTACATGTACTTACTATAGTAATAGCAAATTATGAATAACCCTAAACCAAACCCAAATTCTACATAACTAGGTTACACTTTATTTTAAGGTTTCCTTGTTACAGTGTAATTACACAGTAAAGTACTGTGTAATATTAATTAACTACATGTACTTACTACAGCAGTCAACATTTGAAGTGGATCAGAACCTTTCATCAAAGTTGTTCTAAAACAAAAACAATACCTGTTCTTGTCTTAGGATATCTTTGATGAACTTTTTCGATCCACTTCAAATGTTGACTACTTTTTTATGTTTAGGGTTGAGGCTTGGCTTAGGGTTACTTGCATGCAATTATGCATAATAATTTTTTTTTTGTAATAGTAAGTATGTGTAATGTGAAAAATGTCACTCTAAAATAAAGTGTTACCCCTAACTATATAGTAATTACAAGCTGTCAATATTACTCAGTACTTAAATGTATAATTTTGCTGCAACAAGGACACCATAAAAGTCTAACTGATTAAAAAAAAAAAACAAAAAAAGAAAAAAAAAGTTGTTTTGGGTTAGTAAGATTTCTATTTTCTCTTATCATTAAAGCTGTATTTATCTGATAAAAAAAAAAAAAAAAAAAAAAAAAAAAAAACTGAAAAATTATTACAAAAATGAAATTGGCCCATTATTTACTCACCCTCCAGCCATCCTAGGTGTATATTCTTCCTTCTTTCAGACAAATCCAATCTGAGTTATATTAAAAATTATCCTGGCACTTCCAAGCTTTATAATGGCTAGGCCGTTTTTTTTTTCATCCATCCATAATAAATAGTACTTCAAATGGGGGATGAATAAAGCTCTCCTGTAGTGAATCAATGTGTTTTGTAAGAAAAATATTCATATTTAAAACATAATAATCACTTTTCTCAGGCTTGTGTGAACAGTCGTACACCGAAGCTGTTCCGGATGGATGATGTAGGATGTCTGCATTGCGCTTGCGCTGGTAAGCCTCAAAAAAACTAACGTTTGTTTACAGGAGCAAAGGAAGCAAAGTTTCCTTACTTTAGCAAAGGAAGACCAGTCTCATCTTGGCTTATATCAAAATCCTCAGACATTTTTGTTTACAAATCCTCGCTTTGTCCTTCTAATTTGTTACTGGTGCTTTGTTTACTTTTCTCCACTGCGCTTTCATGTTCATCACTTCTGAGCAGCGCATGCACAACGCCAACGTCCTATGTCATCCGCCCGGAAAGGCTTCCGTGCACAACCAGTTGGCACAAACTAGATTAAAATGATTACTATGTTTTAAATATGGATATTTTTCTTACAAAACCACATTGATTCACTACAGAAGGCAGTTATTCACCCCCCGGAGCCATGTGAGGCACTTTTTATTATGGATGGATGCACTTCATTGGACTTGTTTTGGACTGTTGAAGAGAAACACCTGCCCAAGCCATTATAAAGCTAGGTAGAGCTAGAACAATTTTTATTATAACTCTGATTAGACTTGTCTAAAAGAAGGAAGTCATATGCACCTAGGATGTCTGGAGGGTGAGTAAATAATGAGCTAATTTTTATTTTTGGGCGAACTAACCCTTTAATACTTTTTTATTAAATAGAAAGTTGTTAGTTGTTACACAACAATTGTTTTTTTTTTTCTGCCTAATTCAAATGTAAAAACTTCTGCTTAATTTCCACTTAAATAAATAATTAAAAATATGTTTTTGTAGGCTGCAGGTTAAAGAGTCAGTAGATTATGGTATATTACTCTGATAAAATAACATTAAAATGCAGTTAGCTTGTTACATGTCTGAGCACAGCGAATAACACTCACATACATAAACACACAAATGTCCCCACATGATGGCTGAGCCAGACCACTACTTCCTGAGGCCCATGTGAAAATATATCCCCTAACCTGACACTGCCGGTCGGTGTGGAAACGAGAGAGCTGAAGTGAGCCGGAGAGAGGCCCTCTAAGGACACTGTGTATTTTATACAGTAAAGGCAGTGTGTGAAACAGAGTGTGTGACAAACTCGTCTCAGACATGTGTAGAGTGATCAGATGTCCCAGGACAGTACCAATTTTACTAGCTATGTCTCTTGCATGTCATGCGGTAAAACACCATTTTAAACTGAAATTGCTGTGTTCTTGCTTTTTCTACGAGAATCCAGCAGATGTACAATGTAAAAAAGTTTCAAGACTCTAGGTAAAACGTCAAGTCCATTCAAGTCCACAGGAACCAGACTCAGCTTGGGGAGCTCAGCCTCTCTAACAAGGTACATATTACACGTAATGCAAATATTGTCTAGTTTTATGATATACAAGTAAATATATTCTGATATTTAACATAGTGATAAGATTTTAGGCCACTTTGGTAAAATGTATAACCATTATGACTAAAAAAACAAAAACAAATAATAACAGTGCTGTTAACATTTTTAAAAATATAATCACAAAGGATTTATTTATTTATTTATTTTTTGGTAATGCACTAACACATATTTACAACACAACATGTTATTGACACCTCCTCAGTAGTCCTCCACTGGTCTTCTCATTCATGTTTCATGCTTGTTGAGGTTTAAATGATGCTAATTAAATTTTCCAATTCAAAACCTGCAAATTACTCATGCGTATTTCTTTTAAATACACCACCATCTGTATGTTTGGGGTTGGCAAGATTTTTTAATGCTTTTGAAAGAGGTCTCTTATGCTCAGCAAGACTGCATTTATTTGATTAAATAACACAAAGCCCTGTCATAAAACCTTATATGGTGCAGGCCGATAGGTTTTAACTCAACCTTTCACATCAGCAGCCAATGAGCTTGATTCTCAACATTTAATTAGTTGGCTAGAGCTGCTGTAATGGTTGCAGCATGCTTCAGAAACCTCCACCTTCCCCAGCTCCACCTGTATAGATCTGCTATGGGGGAATGTCATGTATGTTATGTATGGGGGTTATTTCATATATGTTATATGTGTAGCAGCAGCGTTTCATATGTATTAACTGCTGAACAGACCAATAGACTGAAACTTTCATTTGTTCCTACCTCAAAAAAACTGTTGAATATTACTTATAATATTAATATTTTTACCAAGATGAACAACGTACTCAAAGCATATTAGCACTTCACCTTGTTTTGCATTTTACCTTACTATATATGTATGTATATGTATATATACATATGTGTGTGTGTGTATATATATATATATATATATGTATGTAATGTATGTTCTTAATTGTTTTACTCAGTTTATTTTTATTTATTAGTACTGTTTGTTCAGAGCAACATGGTAGCACTTTGTCCAAGATAAATTTCCTCTCGGGGACAAATAAAGTTTATCCTATCCTATCACTCTGCCCCTTCTGGAACTTGGATCTTGCTTGGTTTTGGTCTCTTTAGGTCAACGCCAATTTCAGATACCCCTGTTTCTATTCTAAAGTGCTATTTATTGCATACTTTTTTACAGTTATTACAGTGCAGAAGAGAAACAAATACTCATACGCTTCTCCATCTCTTGCCCATCCAGGACACCAATCACAGCCAGGCATAGGGGCAGATCAATCAAAGATGTCTGATTAGGTGAACAGAGATCTGCTGTCGTTTGTATCCCTCCTCCCTTTAACCACACAGGAGAGAAGAAAGCAATCCCGCCGAATGCAGATTGGGTGTCAGTCAAGGGACTGTCCACGCATGGACCGTACACACAAACACACACTGTCCGCACGCACAAATATATTAACAAGCAGCTCTGATGCCCATAATCACAGCTGCGGCACACGGGTGTGACGGGCTAAAATGCCGAGCTTGACAGTAAAGGAAATAAGAGGAGATATGCTGGACGCTGCAAGGTGGTGATTTGTGGAGGTGAAGCGGTTATGGCGCAAAGAGAGAGGGCCAATTTCTACCCCATCAAATTGTGTTTAATTTTCTCTCCTCTCCTCCCAATCTGCCAGTGGGATGAGCATGTTTAGAACATTCTGGAAGCCTATAATTGAGGTTAACATCACAACTGATTGAGAACGCTCTATAATGGTACCTGTGCGTTACAAGTGTGACTGCACTCATTCGTATGTCCTCTGTTTGCTGTGTGAACACAACATACACAAAAGGTCATTGATAAATAAGAGTTAACATGATAAAGGAGAAATCTTTAACAAATGTAGTCAGAATTCTTATCATGTTGTTACTTTGCATTTGGCTTTTTATAGTGTTGTGGACAAGTGGCAATATAACATCCAAAATACACTTTTAAGTACATGCACAATTACAATCCATATATTTTTTTCCCATCATGCATTCAGAAATTTCCTCTTCAGTACACCAGTGTTTGTAGATACATAATTTGCCTGATTTTATTCCTAAAAACATGGTGAAAATGTTCTGATATAGTGAGTGATAAGAGGATATCCCTCTGTTAGAAAAAGCCTTTGACTCTAATGTCAAAAAAAAAATAGAATTAATTTTGAAACTGATTTTATCCAGATTTCTGTTTTGAAAATGCAAATTAGTGAATATTTAATTAGATAATGCATAATTTTCATATTTAAAACATTTTAGAAAACTTGTAAAAAAAAAAAAAAACTTGTTCTTAATGTTATCAATCAAGTGTGGAAGCAAGATAATATCTGTTAATTTTATTTATTTATTGTCTTGTCTTATGTATGTATTCACTTATATAAACAAATATCAAATTTAATAACTATGCTTTTAGGCAGTCGCACCGCATGAAAATATATAACTAATATTAACCTTGACACACAGACATGTGTGTCTTCAGGGGTATGTCTTGAGGGTCTTCATGGGTCTTCTTAATGATATTACTTCCTTTTTTATGTTTTTATCTGCATTTGGGTTGGATAACATGACTTTGTTGGTTGCACCACATGATTTTCCATTAAAAATAATTTATTTTCAATAATATATATATTTATTTAGTTTGTTAGTAAAAAGTAGTGAAGCAATGCTGTTGAAATATTAATAAAGTACATTAAAAGATGTAGATTTTTCCTTTCATTAATTTCATTCTTTTAAAGAGGATTTTTTCTTCTTCATGATATCATGCAATTGTTTCACCCTGACATTTCTGATTCCATACCCTTCAAAAAAAAAATGAAACTTGTATAATATGAAAATGAAAATATGCTCATCACAGAAGTGTATATAAGTTATTGTATGTATGAATTGTATTTTTAATGTATTTTTGAATAATGTCAGACAAAAAGTAATTTCATTGACCCAGAAAAGAAAAATGACGGCTGTGTCTGCAGCTGCCAGTCTTTAGTTGGTACAGCTGTAACCAGCTGTTAACCACAAACTAGCACAACCCAAAAAAAAACTGTCGTGGGACGATACTTATTCGCATCATTAAGGCAATAAATCTGATTTTCGGTTAGCGCACAGGCCGCGCGTCCAGATCCCAACGTGGAGCGTGTGTAGCTTGGGCAGAGAACAGAGGTGCTGGCCCTGCCAGGGCCGTGGAGGAAAGGAGCCATGTTTGGATGTTCTCTCCACGCCTCACTGACCTGCGCTCTTGGCACCGGGGCTCCGCCAAAGCCTGCCAAAACGCCGCCACTGGCATCCACCTCTGCACCGGGGCTAGACTCCGACTGCCGGACAATAGAGGGTAATGTAGCGAGACCACACGCATATGTACAAGCAGCACAAGAAAAAGCGAAATCAGTTTAACTGTGCAGAAGCCATTTTAAATAACTGGATCTCTTATTTATGTGCCTAATATGGGATTTGAGTATCAGACAGGGAGAATAAGGCGAAAGCCCATGAGCTTACTGTCAGCCTCTTGAGACGAGCATCCATGCAGACAGATAGCTTATGTGCTTCTCTTATTTCATTAAAACATCAACAAGCAATTATGACAGTAAATATGATCCTGTTTTACAGGAAGGAGACAATGGCATTAAAACAGCCTT
This sequence comes from Labeo rohita, assembly GCF_022985175.1. NCBI lineage: Eukaryota > Metazoa > Chordata > Actinopteri > Cypriniformes > Cyprinidae > Labeo > Labeo rohita. Next base: position 10,209,609 of record NC_066874.1, on the reverse strand, counting down.
TGATTTGGCTGTGGGAGCAGGTCCCATATTCGCGCACACTCGTTTTTTCTCACATAAAATCAGAATACCAATAGCCTCCCACCCCTCCCCCCCGCGCACGCACGCACATCCAGACGCACACACATCCTCTGGATCAGCAGGAGTCCAAATCAAGCTGATTTTCCTCTTTGATTCAGACGTGGAGCACAGCTCAGATTGGATTTCAGAGAGGAGGAGAGGAGAGGACACTGGGAGAGGGAGAGAGAGAGAGAAATGAAGTGGTGGAGGGGAATGTTTTGCATAATATAACGTGAAAATAAGAAACAGAGAAGTCAGTGCAATAGATCTCTGTCTTAGCATGCTAGTCTATTTCTCTCTTCACACACACAAAGGATAAAAACAAGCCAAAAAACTGAGTTTTCCTGTATAATATCACTAATGTTATACTATGTGTGTTTGTAATATGATTAATAAGGTGGCAGTGATTTACCAGCCTGTTCTGTGTATTTTTCTTCCAAAACCTTCATAAGCAACATACTATGGTTCGAATTCAGTGTTTACTGTACATAATATATCAGTACTGTAATGGTTTGCTGCCATTTAACGCACTCATGAAGTTATTATTCAGAAAACACTGCCAAATATAAATCTTTAGAAAAATCTCCAAATGAATATCAATTTGTCATGTTGTACTGTATATTCAAAAGGAGTGCTACCTAGACATTCATTTAGATTATTTATCCAAACAGTATCTGCCATTTATCAGCAGTTATCAGCCATAATATGAACAGAATTATTGAAAAGAATGAAAAATGAAAAGAATTTTGTACCTGACTTTATCCAGTGTTCAAATTTCTGTTCTGGAAATAAAAATTAGTGCTTATTTAATTAGACATTGTCTCATTTGCATATTTAAATAATTATTTTTTATTATTTTTTATTTTTATTTTACCCTATTCTACTGGGGTGTCTTTTCTTTCTCTTTTCTTTTTTTAAACACATATCAAATTTAATAATTATTTTGGGCAGTCATACCACATGATAATATGTAACTTATAACTTATTAACCTTGACACATATTCATGATATTGCTTCCTGTTTTAATGATATTACTTCCTGTTTTGTGTTTTTAATCTGCTTTTTGGTTGGATGACATGACTTTGATTTGCCATTTCTATTTGAATTCAGTGTTTACTATACACAATATATCAGTACTGTAATGGTAACTGGCCAAAATTAGAAATAAAAAATTATGATGTCCATCAATATTGGATATGTATCAGGAAATACTGGATGCTCATTTCTTATTTTTGTAATTCAGTTTCCTTTGCTGCCATTTAATGCTCTCATAAAATTATTATTTAGAAAACACTGCCAAATATAAATCTTTAAAAAAATCTCAAAATGTATAGCAATTTTTCATGTTGAACTGTATATTCAAAAGGAGTGCTACCTAATTAGACATTTATTTAGATTATTTATCAAAACAGTTCGGTTTATCATAATATGAACAGTTTATCATAATATGAACATACTTATTGAAAAGAAAATTAAAATATTTTTTTTTACCTGACTTCATCCAGTGTTCAAATTTTTGTTTTGGAAATGCAAATTAGTGCTTATTTAATTAGATATTGCCTCATTGTCATATTTAAATAATATATATTTTTTCATGTATTTATTGTTTTTTACCCTGTTCAACTGGGGTGTCTTGCCTTTTCTTTCTTTTTTCTTTTTTTTATAAACATATGTAAAATGTAATAATTATTTTGGGCAGTTATACCACATGATAATATGTAACTTATAACTTATTAACCTTAACACAAAGTCATGAGGGTCTTCAGGGGTTTTCTCAATGATATTACTTCCCATTTTGTGTTTTTAATCTGAATTTTGGTTGGATAACATGACTTTGTTGGTTGCTTTGTTGGTATCTGCCATTTATCAGTTATCGGCCAGGAACATAATTATTGAAAAGAACGAACAAATGAAAAGAAATTTGTTACTGACTTTATCCAGTGTTTAGATTTCTGATTTGGAATTACAACATGTGCTTATTTAATTAGATATGACCTCATTTGCATATTTAAACAACATTTCATAAAACCTGTAAAACAAAACAGTTCTTAATGTAATCAATCAACTGCGGAAGCAAGATGATCTCAGTTATTTATTTATTTATTTTGCCCTATTCAACTGGGGTGTCTTGTGTCTTCTTTCTTTTTTTAAACAAAGATCAAATTGGGTAATTATTTTGGAAAGTCACACTACATTGATAATATATAACTTATAACTTATTAACCCCTTGACACAGAGTCATGATGGTCTTAAGGGGCCTTCTCAATGATATTACTTCCTTTTTAACTGCATTTTGGTTGGAAAACATGACTTTCATTTGCCATGAAAAAATAATTTCTATTTGAATTCATTGTTTACTATATATAATATATCGGTATTGTAATCGTTACTTGCCAAAACTAGAAATAAAAAATTATAATGTCCATCAATATTGGATATGTATCAGGAAATACTGGATACTCATTTCACATTTTTATAATTCAATTTCCTTTGCTGCCATTTAACACTCTCATAAAGTTATTATTCAAAAACACTGCCAAAAAATTTCAATTTCAAAATCTCAAAATAAATATCAGTTTTTCATGTTGTACTGTATATTCAAAAGGAGTGCTACCTAATTAGACATTCATTTAGATTATTTATCAAAACAGTATTTATCAGTTTATCAGTTATCGGCCATGAACACAATTATTGAAAAGAATGAAAAATAAAAATAATTTTTTACCTGACTTTATCCAGAGTTCAGAATTTGAAGTGTTTAGTTTTGGAAATACAAATTAGCACTTATTTAATTAGATATTGCCTCATTTGCATATTTAAACATGTAAAACAAAACACAATTCAAAATCTTTTTTTATTATTATTATTTATTTTTTTTTTTTTTTCATTTATTTTTATTATTCATTTATTTCTACCCTGTTCAACTGGGGTGTCTTGCATTTTCTTTCTCTGTCCTATTTTTTATTTATTTTTTATTTTTTTAAACAAATAGCAAATTTAATAATTATTTTGGGCAGTCATACCACATGAAAATATGTAACTTATAACTTATTAACCTTGACACACAGTCATGAGGGTCTTCAGGCATCTTCTCAATGATACAGTATCACTTCCTTTTTTTTCTTCTTTAAAAAAAAAAAACTGTGTTTTGGTTTTGGTTGCTTCACATTAATTTTGTCATGAAAAAAAAAAAATCTATTTAAAGTCAGTGTTTACCACACACAATATATCAGTATTGTAATAGTTACTGGCCAAAATTAGAAATTAAAAAATATGATATTCATCAATACTATTCCTTTGCTGCCATTTAACATTCTCATAAAGTTATGTTTCAAATGTAATATTCAGAAAATCTCAAAATGAATATCAAATTTCATGCTGTACTTTGTATATAAAAGGAGTGCTACCTAATTAGACATTTATTTAGATTATTTATCAAAACTAAATCTGTAATGCATCAGTTATTGGCCAAAATATAAACATAATTACTGGCTTAATATTAGTCAGCATTTTAAAATTGGTACATTATATCTAGTGCTGGTCAACGATTAATCATGATTAATTGCGATTAATCGCATCCAAAATAGTTTTTGATTATATAATACGTGTGTGTGTACTGTGTATATTTATTATGTCTATATAAAGACACACACATACAGTATACATTTTGAAAAATATTTACATGTATTTATACACACACACACACACACACACATATATATATATATATTCATATAATTTATATTACATATAAATATACTTAATATATAAACAGAACATATTTTTCTTAAATGTATACATGCATGTATGTGTGTGTGCGTTCATATATACATATACATAGTACACACAAATATTATGTTCACAAATTTTTGTATTTTGAATGCGATTAATCACGATTAATAGATGCGCACCACTAATTATATCCTATCTAGACCCGTTCTGATCAGTGTTTGAAGGCAGCATTGATGTATCCATCACTGGTTATGATATCCCACATTCCTGAGTGCAGTTTGTGAGCTGGTGGAAAAAATAAAAATGGCATCTGATGGGGCAGTTTCCATTACGATTCCATTTCTACACAAAACAACCACTGTATTCATTAAATATGTGCTTAATTTTTTATTAATAACACTTGTGTTTATTTTCTTAGTTTACAGTCTTTTAAGGCACTGACTGGGCAGCTACCTTAGGCTTTCGGACACAACCACAAATTACTCACAAACACAACATGAATGAGTGTGCATGTCAGTGTGTGTGTGTGTGTACTTGTTTTTGCTACATTGTGGGGACCAAATGTCCCCACAAGGATACTAAAACCTGAAATTTTTGACATTGTGGGGACTGGCTTGAGGTCCCCATGGGTACAAAAGCTTATAAATAATACAGAATGAGTTTTTTTGAGAAAGTAAAAATGCAGAAAGTTTTCTGTAAGGGTTAGGTTTAGGGGTAGGGTTAGGGTAAGGGGATAGAAAATACAGTGTGGAGAGTATAAAAACCATTGCACCTATGGAGAGTCCCCACAAGGATAATAAACTAGACATGTGTGTGTGTGTGTGTGTGAAGGTACGATTCAATACTCACAGTCAGGAGGTGGCAGTGTTGGTGATAAAGTGTGTGTTCATTTGCTCAGCCAGTGAAGTTGGACTAATGCAACACACCTGCTGTCCCTGCACCATCATTAGCCTCGGCGGCCCAGCGGAAAGGTCAAGGCTAAATTGCGATCTGCAGCCGTTCAGGAGGTGCGTAAACACGCAGTCATCGCCCTGATCACAACTAATGCACACGCTGATGAGTAGGTGGGAGCTACCACCGCGGAGAGATGCATGGTGGGAAAATAATTTCGACGAAAAGAAATCTCGAGGAGGTGAGACTCGTGAACTTCACGTGCAGTCACAACATAATCATCCAAATGATCTGTCCCATTCCAGCCCACCTGTGTGGCACAGAAAATTTTACTAGGAGCTGAACGTTAAACGTGGCGGCTATGTGTATGTGCGCGCGTTTGTTTGTCAGGGAATATTTTACCAGATTATGCAGCAAGACACATGCTCACATATAAACATACACACCCACACAAACACTGCCTCGGCGTACCTGCCCGGTGGTAATTAATCGCTGTGGTATTTAGGCCTGTTGGAGTAGACAAATATGACAGAGACAGGGACAATTAGGATCCTTGTTCAAGCTACATTAACTCTCCGTGCTATTACAACGCGGGCTGCTTCTCCTCGGCTTGTAAAAAGCAGCGAGGAGATTGTTCCTCATGGGCCATGGAGATATTAATGAAAGAAAAGGAAGATTGTGTTTATTGTAGTCACATAATTGCAAATAAATTTCAATTAGCCGGCGTGTCACCCCTGTAAGTGCGAGCTTGCGGGCTAGCGTCGACAAGCCCTGGATGAATAGGAGAAAACCACAACCAAACTGGGTGGATTTGACTTTCCATGCATTTTTTTTTCTTTGTGAAGTCGGGAGGTGGTGATGGGGGTTTCAAGGTCACTCCTGTGAGTTTTACCACAGATTTTTCTTCATTTTTTTGGGCTATTAAATAGATTCAAAATAACTTGCAAAGAATAGAATGTTTTTTACTATGCCAGCATGTAAAAGAGACAGAAGGAGTGGGGAGGAGGAGGGATGTGGACGGAATGATGGGGAAAGAAATAGGAAGAGAAAATGAGAGGAGGAGAGGGAGATGAGCAGAAAGGTGTTTAGTATTCTTCTCTGATCAGCAGTCGGTGTGTGCTCTTCGCTTCTCTTTTCCTCCAGCTGAAGAGAGGAGAATATTTAAGCAATGTCATCCGACAGGTCAGCCACAACACTGGACAGACTGACCTTTGACCTGTGGTAGAGAATCACTGTCTGCCAGGTCCTAACATCAACAGGATAGAAAAAGATCCAGTTCAACATGTTAATGTGGACTTTCTCATGCATCACCTTTGTGATTTTAAGTGTAAGTCATTTATGAAAGAAAAAGAAAATCTTTGTTTTATTAAGGATCATTTTGTTACTGAAATTAGTATCATTCTTTCATTACCGTAATTAATATGTGGCTCAAAGCAGGTGTTGTTTGTATACAGTACCCAATACGCATATGAATAATTAATTAACATTTAGAGTTATTTATATTATTATTATTATTTATTATTATTTCTGATGGCATCAGCTAAAACTGAGCAACATCCTTTATTTATTTATTTATTTGGTGTGTTTTTCTTGTCAAAAAGAATTATTAAATGTTAAGTTGTACTACAGAAAAATGTAAATATTTGAGTTGAGTAAACGTAACATTTTAAGGCAGCACGAACACTAAGTTGAGGCAACTTTTACAGTTTAGAGTTGTATGTCAAGTCCTTACTACCATATGTTTCCCTGTTAAATTAATGAACTACTCAAATGAATAAATGAATGAATGGATGAATGAACGAACAATCGAACATATGTATGAATGAACATATAAATAAATGGCCATAATGGCATCATAGTATTTTCAGGTAAGGTTAACAAGCCCAGGTCCTAACATCAAGACAGAAAAAGATTCAGTTCAACATGTTAATGTGGACTTTCTCATGCATCACCTTTGTGATTTTAAGTGTAAGTCATTTATGAAGGAGAGAAAAAAAAAACAAAAAAAAACAAAAAACTTTGTTTTATTAAGGATCATTTTGTTACTGAGATTAGTATCATTCTTTCATTACCATAATTAATATGTGGCTCAAAGCAGGTGTCATTTGTAAACAGTAACCAATACGCATATGAATTACTAATATTAACATGTAGAGTTATTTATATTATTATTATTATAATTATTTCTAATGGCATCAGCTAAAACTGAGCAACATCCTTTTATTTTATTTTGTCTTTGACATAATGCGAATATTTAAAAAAAAAATAAATAAACAAAATGTCTTGACGTTTTGTCCTAAACTGTTAAAAAAAAAGTTGTTTCAACTTAAAAAAGTAATGGTTTGTGCTGCCTTAAAAATGTTAAGTTTACTCAACATTAAATGTTAAGTTGTACTACAGAAAATGTGGATATTTGAGTTGAGTAAACTTAACATTTTAAGGCAGCACAAACACCTAATTTTTTTTTTAAGCCGAGGCAACTTTTACAGTGTAGAGTTGTATGTCAGGTCCTTACTACCATATGTTTCCCTGTTAAAGTAATGAACTACTCAAATAAATGAATGAATGAATGAATGAATGAACAAACAATCGAACGTATGTATGAATGAGCAAATGAATAAATGGTCATAATGACATCATAGTCCTTTCAGAAAATTAACAAGCCCACATGTTTTGATCAGTTTATCTTGGATGATCTCAAAATGTCAACCATGATTTTGTAGCAAACAACTGATAATTGAAAAGTGTATAGAAATCAGATTTCCCTTTCTAAGCACAATGTTTGCAAATTTAAAAGGTAAAAGGTAGATTTTGCTGTACAATTATATCCAATAGGGGTCGACCGATTATCGGCCTGGCCGATGTTAATAATTTTTATGGTTATCGATGTCGGTCATTTTCAAAACCAATTTGCCAATAAAATAAAATAAAATAAAATAAAATTTAAAAGCATTTAAAGAAAGTTTTTGTCAGAGCTCTTGTTATTCTTACTTTTGATTTAAATTTTTTACACCAGACATGTATATTGGTTCAAAATATCAGTTATCGGTCCACTTGATCTGTAATAATTGGCATTTGTCCTGAAAATATGTTATGCTTATATATTAAATATATTTATATTAGGACTGTCAGTTGATTTTTAATCTAATTAATTACATGATGTGTCGATTAATTAATCTAATCGCATTTTAATTGAAAAATAAATTTAACTGTGAAAATGCCCACAAAAGATTATTTAAAACTATTTTTTGCGTTAAATGAGAAAGTAGACATTACAAGTTGTAGCTTTAGATAGAAATATTTTATTTGATTCAGCATAAAATTTATTACACAAACATTTAGGCTGCAACGGCCTAACGTGAACCTTGGAATATAAAAGAAGATAATTTTAAAAAACATCTCAGTATTTTTTGTTCATACAATGAAAGTCATTGGTAACCAAAACAGCTTTGTTACCAACGGGTTTCAAAATACCTTCTTCTGTATTCCACAAAAGAAAGGATTGAAATGACATGAGGGTGATTAAATCATGACAGAATTTTTTTTTTTGAAGTTCAAAGTTTTTTTGAACTATCCCTTCAATGTTATTATTATTATTATTATTATAATTGTATGAAATATAAGATGCAGGGCTGGGGGTGGGGCCAGCACGTTAACTGCATTAAAATATTTTAATTGCGTTACTTTTTCATCACTAATTAATTAACACGCTAAACTGACAGCCCTAATTTATATATAACATAAATTATATGAATATAAATATATACATAGAAATGTTTTCAAAATATATACTGTATGTGTGTCTTACATAATAAATATATACAGTAGACATGTATTTTATATGTAACTTTTATTTTGGATGCGATTAATCACAATTAATTGTTTGACAGCACTAATATCCAACATATATTCTTATTTATTTAGAGATTTAACAGTTCAGTTTACCATAATTAATTTAATTAACACATTATCTGTTCATTAAAATGTTTAAAATATTTTATAGAAATGTTTGGCATGAAAACAAAATATGTAGCAGAGATCAATGAAACCCAGAATCCAGAAAAGTCCTAACTGGACTTGTACTTGTTCACTTTGCTCTTGCTTGTGGCAGTGAAAAAGAAGAGCTGCTCAATCATCAGACATGAGAATGAGCAGAGATGGATAGAGGGAAAGAAAGTTTTTACATGAAACAAAATACAGCTACACCTTTGTCTCTGAAGACAAACATTTTACAATGCATTTGAGCACTTAAAATGCTGTGTGAATATAAACATCGGGAACACTGTGTTACTGTGTTAAAGACAACATATGTTTGCTTTATGACAGAAAGAATGAAGCATGATTGTGCATTGATGCATTTTATGATTTGGAAATTCGGCGATAATATGCTGTGACAGTCATTTAGGGTGAGAAAACAATAAAAGAAACTATCAAACCTGAAACAGAATGAAAAATACAGGCATATATACAGTATATACCACAACCTTTATCTACAATATCAGATTCAAATCATACATATGGCTGAACCCTGACAGACAGACAGATTACATAGAGGGCAGACAGGCAAAAAGTTATCTACCCAGAAATATAACAATATTGTGCCAGACAGATTCCCACTCAGACATCATGCGGCGCGTCTCCTGCCATGAATCCACAATGACATTCGGAAAGTTGTGATTGAAAATAATCTGTCAAGATGGGCATGTTCTTCGTGATAATTATAATCATTATTGATATTACTATTATTGTTATTGCGTTTCTCCTTTCCTCTGGCAAAGATGATAACCTGTGTAGGCTTGCTGAATTCAAATGATACCACTTGATAGAGAGTCTGTCACGGAGGAGTAAACAAAAATGTTGCCTTATTTATTTATTTATTTCTCATCGCCAGAGCCTTGAGTGATCAGTTTACGTTCTGCCTCAGATTACAATCAGTTAATAACGGTGATTCTGCCTCACGGAAAGGGATTGTGGGAAACTGCGCAGGGCGGGACGGCAGGCCCCTCGATCGCGTAAGAGCGGGGGCCTCGAGGATCCGGCTAACAAAACCCCTGCCGGATAAACCACTGCAATGGCTTTTCGAAAGAAAGAAACGAGAGCGGCGCGGAAAGACAGGAGAGCACGGGCGTTTCTAAGCAGGCTTTAAGATGGCAGATAAGGGTGTAAGAGAGAGACTGATCTTCTGGCAGGTCAGGAGGGATCCTGAGCCGGAACGTCGTATCAGCCTAAACCCAGACCCCTCGCCCCCCGCTCCCCGCTCGAGGGCCAGCTGGTTGCCGTGGTGAGGAGCCGCGGGGGCTTGCCGGGGGCGATAAGCCAGCGTGAGCCGAGGGAGTCGGGGCAGAGAAAGAGAGCGACAGATTTCACAAAGGAAAAGAAGAGGAGCGTGGAGAGCGAGGAGCAGAGGGAGATGACGAGGGGAGGGTTAGAGAGGAGACGCTTGAGTGAATAGGCGTGCATTGTAAATCTTTGCCGTGGCAACCTGCAGCTGTGGAGATCGGTGTGATGTGCGGGTGACAGCGAGAAGAGAGGCCGGCTGCACAACGGCAGAGGATTTCTCCTCCGGCGCGCCGCTTATGACAGCTAACGCGGCGAGCGGAAGCGACCGGTTAGGAAGAATTACAAGAGCTATGCAGCCTGCCATCTTACAAATGAATCCCGTTTAGCCTCGGCATGTAAATAAATAGAGTTCACTTGGAAGGAGAGAGAGAGAGAAAGATAAAGAGAGAGAAGGAGGAAGAGGGTGACAGAGGCAGGGAAGTGGCAGCAGCGGTAATCAGCTGCAGGAATGTTTATCTGCCGCCAGTGCGCGTGTGCGTGTGTGTGGCGGCTGAAATTATGCAAGCGAGTAACAATGAGCAAATTGAACCCCCACAAAAAGCGGCACAAGGTCAGGCGGAAAGACGAGGCACTAGGGTTGAGAGTGGTGGGCGTGAGAGGATAACAGATCATGATAAATTGGCTCACATTTTACAAACCGCTGGCCCTAATGCCCTGCTCCCAGCCAAGACCGCTAGGCTGGAACTTTCCGTACTGTAATACCTCCACTCAGCCATTTGTGATATATGAAAACCAAGCTGTGGCACTAATTGCACAATTACAAAGCGGAAGCCGAGCTGTGGTGAGGCAGGGTGTGCAAACTGGAGGGGGTACGGTGATACGTGCAGGCCCTCCCACACTCCTTTTCGTTCTGTTTCTCATTCGTGGTCTCCTTTTTTTTAATTCAGTGGAAAAGGAGTAGTTCTAGTCCTCGTGTGCACTCTCATTAGGTAATTAGGTTCTTTAGTAGAGGCGCTGTTAAATATGCCACTCGCTTATTTCGGTTAGCCCAGGCTTTCCCCACGAGATCCCCGCTGGACACGGATTCTAACGCACACATTTCCTCCAGAAACACTGCAGGACTGTGTAGCGTTCCTCACCTGCCTAGTGGCCCAAAAAACCCAGACCAGGTTCTCCTCCCGAGGGGCGGAAAAAAAAACGTCAATGTGTAAGTGTGTGTGTGTGAGTGAGTGTGAGAGAGAAAGAGAAAAAATTTATCTTCTACATCGATGAAAGGACAATTTATTACCGTCTGCTGTGGGAGACAGAATATTTTGCCCCAGTGCTTTGCCGGCCCTGTTGACTGTCTGAATGAGGAATGGGAGCGTATTAGCACCCGGGCTGCTTCTGCACAGCCGCGCCTGGCACCGAACCATCACAGCCCCCAATACCGCCCAGGGTCAGAGGTCAAGAGCGGAGCAGCGACTGAGGCTTGCGGACCGCCGTACGCTGTTTCGTCTCCCGCTGTCGCAGATTGATACATTATTATTAGTGCCTGCTCTTCCACGACTCTCAACAGCCTGAGAGCTGTCCTCAAGAAATTATGAGTGTTTTCAGAAAGGGCTTCTGACAAGGTATAAGACTGAGATAGCAGCGAATATTGAAAGCATTTGTCTTGAGAACATCCTGTCGTGTTAAAACAACAATGGCTATTTGAACATATTGGTTTTAGGTCTGTTTCACACTGCACGTTCAAACGGAGAATAAGCAAAACTTTAAAATTACTGACGACAGCACATATATTCAATTTATAAATATATTTATAGTACATATATCTGTAAATTCCTTATATTAATATATTATATAAAACATGATGACCTACAGTCCTTTTCTGTGGAATTAGCGTAACCATGCTGCTAGTAAACTCTGTTTTGTACATTTAAAATACACTGACAACCACCATAATAACACAGGTGGTAATGAGAAAGACACACAAATAATTAAAGTTCATCACAAATAGCTTTTCCATAAGCTGAGGTAAATACTGCTAGATAGAAGGTGCACAGAGTGCCATGCACACAAACACAAAACATCATCATGACACCACATTACATTAAAATACTGCAATAAAGTTTACCCAAAAATGCTAATTTTGTCATTAATTACACACCCTCATGTCGTTCCTAACCCGTAAGACTTTTGTTCATCTTTAGAACACAAATTAAGATATTTTTAATGAAAGTTTTGCATCAGACTGCCAGCTCCTGCGTCAGCAGTATCGCTGTCACTAACAATTATTTTGGTAATCGAGTAATCTGTCGATTATTCTGACGATTAATCAAGTAATTGGATAATTATAATTAATTGTAGTAATAAAAATAGACCTTATGAACAACAGCCTTTAAAATGACTTAAAATACATATATAATAGCAATGAGGCAATAATAATTTGTTCAAATACAGTATCAAAACCAATTAAATATATGGTTTTATTGAACAAAACTGTTAAAATGAATAATGTATTACAAACAATGAAGCTAATGTACATTACACATTATAACAAATGACTGCAGAGGGTGACAATGGCCTGATGATTGTTTTTACACTTTACTGCGTGATCTAATCCTGGGTTAATATTGACTCGACAGAATTTCATTCAAATGTCCAATTAATCTTTAACAATTGGCCATTTCTTTATAATAGAAAAGCTACATCCACCGTAATTTAAACTCAGCCCTGGTGAAAAAAAACAGCATATGCTGGTAGGTATGTTTTGATGCTGGTTTAAGATGGTCCTTTGCTGGTTTATAGTGGTCCTTAGCTGGTTTATGCTGGTCCTTTGCTGGTTTGACCAACATGACCAGCATAAACCAACTTTTATTTTGAAATTGCAATGAACAGTTAGCAAGATAATGATGTATTCTCGTGTTTGCGTTGGTTTAGAAATGATTTACCTCACAAATCTGATTAAATTACATTAGGCATGTTGCGTTCCTAGATTAATGTTATAATAAACCTAAACTCACAGCAATATGCAGAGATGGAGTTTGAGATGCTCCACACATGTAAATGATAACCGTTTGTGTAGCAGCATTTACTGTGAATGGAGCCACTCTGATACGAAACCTACACTCATGTAAATAATTAAAGTGCATATATTAAACCTGCATCACATTAATTTATTTCATTTATCCGTAGTTTGTGAATTCTTAATAGCATTATGCTTTATTTAGATTTTTTAAATGGGTTTAGTATATGGAATGTGCAACTTCCGGTATTTTGCTGATTACTCGACACAGGCAAAATGCAATCAAGATTTTTTTTAAAAATTGAATACTCGAAAAGAATCGAGGAATCGTTGCAGCCCTAATCAGCAGCACCACACGCATACATTGTGATACTCTCATGAATGCGGAAGAAGTGTTGAAGGAATTCGTAATTTTTACTTTCTTTGCACATAAAAATTCTCGTAGCTTCATAAAATTACAGTTGATCTACTGATGTCACATGGACAATTTTATTACGTTCTTACAGCGTTTCTGGGCCTTGAACATGGTAGTTCTGTTGCTGTCTATACAGGGTCAGAAAGCTTTCGGATTTGATCAAAAATATCTTAATTTGTGTTTTGAAGATGAACAAAGGTTTTACGGGTTAGGAACAACATGAGGATGAGTAATTAATGACAAAATTTTCATCCCTTTAACAAAAGATGTAACATGAATCTGATAAGAAGATGAAAAAACATCAAATGTGAGGTCACACAAGGAGTGCTGTGAAAGTCAGTTTACATTTTTTTTTATTGTAAATTAATCACTTCTTCTTTTCACTTCCGAAAATTGTTAATTAAATTAATAATATTAATTTACAATATATTAACCTGACAACATTTCTTAAGAGTCCAATTAGGTTGACCCTTGATTCCTTTCCATTTGCCTACCACTATTTTTACTGTGTCCATTGTGAAACATGCCCTAGGTTTGGATTTTATTCCCTAAATATTTTCATGAGCATAAATTCATCATAAAACATCCACAAATCAATGGTAGAAACCTTGGAAGGCCACTGGAAGGCCCACTAGCACTGACAGACCATCCTCTGGCACTCAGTTCCACAGAACTTAATAAGTGTTCCGGAAAGCAAAGGATGAAATAGAAGAGTGGTGCAGGCTCAAAGGTTAAGGCTATAATTGTTTTGCCTCTTAGCAGCATTAAGATAATTTTCCTGCAAAACAGATGGTCACAGAAAAAAGCCAGCTAGTCTTTTCCAGCCGTTTCCTCGGCAGAGGATGATCCCCAGAGTAATGCTTAATGTCTCCACGTATCTCAGGTGTAATCGGCGAAATGACGTTACTATTTATCTCACGTCTAGTTCAGCAATAGTTACCAACGACTGCCGGCGTGACCTCGGGTGTGTGCACATTAATTTTACCTCAGTGTTTTCTATAGCATCAATTAATAAAAAGTGACGAGGTTTGGAGCAAATGAACAGCCCTTGATAAATGAGGGTCTGGACTTAATTGCTCAGTAAATTAAGAGCTCACAATTGTGACGATGCGGACCAGTTTTAATATTTAAAAAGTCATTAGATGTGGAAATGTCTGGCTTAGTTAAGTATGTAGTCACCCACAAGGACATTAAAGACCACATGAAACAAAGACGCGTTAAAACACGATCAACGGTACACACACACACACACAAACTGCATACATCTATCAGTACTTACAAACATGCACATGTATGCACATAAACATGTGCGCAAATGCCTACAAAACCCGTACATGAGGAATCCTCTCTGGATTCCAGTGGTACAGTAAATACTCCATTCGTCCACAGAGTATGCATCTAAATATATTTAATAATTCTATGGATTTGTTGTCACTTCATTTGCATGACAACAGTCTGCTAGTAAACCAGCAATTGCTGCTGTGATACAATCTTCGTCATAATGGAGATGTGATGGAGCTTCATGGTGAGGAGAAATTGAGCAAGTTAAGCCAGCTGAAGCCGGGGACGCTAAGCGTTAAGGATGATGGATCACTTTCAGTAATTCCGCTTTATTATGATTGGGCAAGATCAATATTTTAACAGTTCGGTTACAGGCTTTAGTACAGTACTTAATATGTATTATTCATAACCTTTGTCAGCGCAGGAGGGCAGCATGTCTCAGAGTGGAGAAAGAGAGAGAGAGAGAGAGAGAGAGAGAGAGAGAGAGTGAGAAAGAGAAAGAGAGGGAAGGATACTTATGATTCTGCCTGTGGACTAAAAGAGCATAAAGGGATGGGAAATACTTATGGATGGAAAATGTACATTTTCACATGTGCATTCTACAGTGCTGAATATAGCTACTTTGTCTATAAATATGTATAAAAAGTGGTCACGTGATTTTGGAGGGAAAAAATGCTATATGAGAACATACTTCTAAACATGTCCTTACATAACTTATCCTTGGTTTTACCATTGTACGTTGGTAATTTCAGCAATGGAAATACTGTGGTACTCTGATATACACCACTGGTATACAAGAATTTCGAAGAATAATGACTTTTAAAAAATAATAAAAATGTACTTTATTCACCTTTTCTATGATGTTTAGAATTTTTTAATTAAAATTCATTTTGCTAATTTTTGGGAAGAAACAAATGTCAAAAATACAAGCGTGATACAACTGGATCCTGATATTATAATGTAGAAAAAAAGTCTCACTAAAAGGCATTTCTTAAAGGGGTCATCGGATGCCCATTTTCCACAAGTTGATATGAGTCTTTAGGGTCTTAATGAAAAGTCTATAACATGCTTTGGTTCAAATTTCTCAATGTTAATGTTAAAAAACACCTTTTTTTTACCATGCCAAAGTCAGCTCTGCAAAAATAAACCTGTCCTGGTCGATGTTGCTTTAAATGTTAATGAGCTCTGCTCGCCCCGCCCCTCTCTTCTCTCTGTGGGGTGACGAGCCTATTTACTTTAGCCACATTTAGTCACGTTTAGCCGTTAAACTTGCTAACTAGCACATTATTAGGAAAGATGATCGTAAAGATTCATAAAAAAAATCTAAATGATTCGCACGAACATAGATGCATTTGTTTAGATCAGGAGGCTCACTCCCTTTACAAACAAAAGTCATCCACTGCATCTTCAGCAGCTCAGACGTCGGAAGTAAATGACGACTACTATGTTCATTATTACATCCAACAACAGAACACCTCAATCGATTAGGAGCTATTCTTGTCTATGTCCCTAATCTAGGATTGAAACAATGGCGATCAGACTGTTACTACTCATTCAAAGCAGGTCTAAGGTAAGATGGCCGTGTCAAACTATCGTGGGAGCGGCCTCTGTCGGTGTGTTGTCACGGTGAATGTGATTTCACCAAGTACAACATGTTCCTGGATCAACATCCTTGTTGATCCTGGAACAACATTTCAATCAACCACTCAGAACTGAGGGATAACTTTTCATGAAATGTCAGTTTAAGCCTTATGATCAGAGTCAGATTCTTCTACACCCTCGTTAATCAGCTATCATTTCCCTCTGATATTAGGAATAAATTATGGTTAGGGTTAGGTTTAGGGGTAGGGATTGGGTTAAGTCTATATTTTTAGACAGTAATGTTGATCCAGGATTAACAAAAGATGTTGATCCAGGAACATGTCTTACTTGGCAAAATCACGGCGACCCACAGACAAGATGCTGAGAATGGTTTGATTTGAAAAGGGGGAAATTATTTCTACAGATTAAATAAAAGCCATTGGGTGGATTTTTATCATTATTGGGTGGTTGTGTACACACACTGCCAACACCTTTATGTTCAAACAACATGTAAAAGTGAACTTTACATCCGATGACCCCTTTACATTTTTTTTTAGAGTGAAGCATTTATAAAATAATAAATAAATAAATAAATAAATAAACAGTTTTGTCTGTCATTTGGTGCAACCAATGTGCATTGAAAAAAGACGAAGTAAATGATTATAGGAGCCTTAAAGGTATATTGGATAATTTGAACCTTTTATTGGATGACAAAGTTAATTCAGGCTGCAAAATGTCATGTGGTAAAACCATTAAAAAAAGTTTTTACAAAACCAAATGAAATTAAAAATATATCTATATCTATATCTATATATTTTTTATACATCATTGTACTCTATACATTTTATTGTTACTACTATTATTTTCTTAATCTTTGAACGTCTTCTTTATCATTGACCATTAACATCATAATTTTGTAACGCCATGGTATTTGTTTGGTATTTTACAATGACAAAAGAGCTGCCACAGTAGTCTTTGTCTCTGATTTCCTCAGATGACAGGAAGTTTGTGCTGGTATACAAAACACCTCCAAACACCCTTGTGAAGCACATCGTTATGCCAGCCTGTGTTTCAGATGTGCTATTTATTGTCATTAGCTTCTGTATTATGTTATGCGGTAAAAGGCTGTTGTTTCCTCAACTGTACATTTTCATTTTTATGTTATTTACATCATTCACATCAAAGCTCAGGTGCTTATCCAATAGCGAATATAAGTGTTAAAAATGGATTTTTCACAGGGACGGGCTGTGTAATTTTATTTCATTTATTTATGTCTGTCTTTGGCACATCCGTAGCCCACTTGGCGTAATACTGATGTCTGCGAGCTGCGCGTGTGTCAGTGACATACTTTCGCAGAGCTCGGAGTGAAACCGCTGGGATTAAACACAACGGCACATTCATATCTGGTCACACGCTCAGCTGCGGCACAGGAAGGTCTGTCACTATCAAAGCTGCCTGGAATCTTCTCCCAGCAAAAGCCAGGGAAGAGGATTTCTTAGCAAGCTCCTAACCATCTTTTTTGAAAAGCAAATCCTTTGTACCCCTCCCAAAACTCCTGGCCTGGGCTCACCTCCCCCGTATTTAAAGTCCCCGTGTGGAACGAATGGGAGCGAGCCCCGGAAAGTTTGTCGTGGGGAGCGGGTCGCTCTGGCTCTGATTAGATGTGGAGTGGTAATAGGCTCCTCTACGCGCTGCCGCTAACCCTGCTGCTCCCCCGGCAGCCACTGCGACTGGAATTAATCAGTCCTTCTGGGAACTTCCCTCAGCCGCTCTCTGCAGGCGAGCCACTCCGGAGTCATTTACCAGCCAATCCTACTGTCAGGCTTCTGTCATTTAGGCCTTTTCATTATGCCTTTAGCCCCCTCCCTTTCTTTCCCCACCTCCCTACATTAAAGAGCGAACGAGACAGACAGACAGACAGAAAGAAACCAGAACGACTGACAGATTAGCCCGATGTCAGGTGCTTTTTATAGACGGATAATATTATTACGCCTCCGTACTGAACGCTGAGAGCGTCCTAATCCAAAAAACACCGGCGCAAGTACTGTATGAAGGACTTTGACTTTTCAGGTGACCGCTCTTTTATTTATTTATATAGACGGTAATTAGGATCGCACAAATCTAACGAATCCTTTGCTCTTATCGGCACCGCGAACGGCGTTGTCCTAAATGTGACAATAGGTGGGCCAGCTTTGTTCCTCGTTTATGGAACCCCGGAGTCATAACTACCAATTACTGTGGCTCTCCCTCCCCTGGGCATCAGGCTGCTGGATCTGCCCGCTCTGCCACGCTAAGCCCGCTTAAGTGACCTATTTTAGGCTCGCAAGCAGACTAGAGAACACCTCAAAGGTTAGATTATCCTATGATGAAATACAGGGCCTTCTTGCTGCAAATTACCCAGGGAAAGAGAGAAGTATTTCTCCTACCTCGAACCGCAGAGCACGGCCAGCGGCCAAACAGCCCTGCAGCCACCCAGGAATGAGCCGCAAAAATATTCATGAGTAAACAAAAGGAGTGATTTGAAAAATGGCCAGAGGAAAGAACAGATTAATAAGAGAGAGAGAGAGAAACATGAATAGTGTATTATAAAACTATTCTGTAGCTCCATCTAGTCGAGGTCAGGGGGAGATAGCGGCAAGGCTTCATTAGGAGCGAGCTTTGCCTCTGTACCACATTTGCCCCAACCCAGGGGAGCCAAGGACTGCTAAAGAGGAAGTGGCACCAAATGAGAGGACAGAGGAGAGAATACGTGAGTGAAATGAGCAGGTGATGAATCACGCTAATGTGAGCATTGACATTTTTTGTCGCTATGAAGTCGTTTGTTTTTTTCTTATCGACCAAAGTGTCAAATGTACACAGTGGTCATTAAAGGGATAGTTCACCCAAAAATGAAAATTCTGTCATCATTTACTTACCCTCATGTCATTCCAAACTCATTACTCAGACTTTGGTTAATATTTGAAGCACTAAAACCTGAGAGGTTTTTCTGTCCCTCCAGTGAAAGACCAGGTAACCAAAACTTATAAAGGTCATAAAGTTGCTGTAAAACAACTCCATATGAATCAAGTGGTCTAATTCAAGTCTTCTGAAGAGACTTAATTGCTTTATGTCATGAAAAGATTTAATTTATACTTTAATTTATATCTAAACAATGATCAACACACATACATAAGGCACATCATATTTGATAAACACGGAAGCTCAAATGTATGTGTGTCATGCACGAGAACCAATGAGGTTTGTTCTAGCACATGACGTACACACGCACACACACGAGCGTTTGTGTTTACCATGTTTTATGCTGTATGTGTGTGTGTCCTTTTAAGAGTGTCCAAGTCCAAAAAAAAAAAAAAAAAGTATTCTTTGCATTCATTTGTCAATTTTGGATTCCAAATATTGGTTTCTCTTTAAGACGGTAATTATCCTTCATATTGACTACATGTACACATCATTATTAAGTTATTAAAAGTTACTATATATTTCAAATTTATATTGATAATTTTTGTTTATATGTATGTATGTATGTATATATATATATATATATATATATATATATATATATTATGAATTACATATATATAATATATATTAATATATATACATTATGAATTACTAATTCATAAATACCATTGCATTTTTGGAGAGTTGCACACCAAGTTTTAAAATAAGTTTTATAATTTTATAATACAAACAAACCTTCACTCAAAAAAAGGATTTCTAATGTTTGTTTCAATTACTTGCTTAAAATGAGAAGACACAACTAAATTCTTGAAATTTTCGTACGCAACTTACTTTCATTATGTTCAGTTCACTTAAAATTGAGCTTAATCATTTTGTGTTGGGACTACATGAATCATTTTTGCTGACACAACTATCTAAAAAGTGGATGTGTAGTTCCCAGCATGCTTTGCATGTGGTTGCATTAAGAGGGGAATATGTTGACAAAAATGGTCATTTTAAGTGTTTTTAATGAAAGAAAATTACATGTTAGAGTTCTTATACATGTAATGGTGAGTTATTTTTGAGATTTAGAAGAGGTTTGGAGAAAAAGTTTAGCATTCATGCTTAGGGTGCTGGCAGCTTCACTGACTTCATGATTCACTCAATGAACAATAACTGTGCTAATGCCAGTTCTGAGATCATTCTTCTTTGCTTCTCTTATGGTATATTACCACTATGAACGAAATTATGAAATTATCGTTAACATGCCAACATGTGTTTTTGCTAATTGTTTAAAAAATAGATTGACTTAACTTAATTAAATTAAGTAAATTTTTGGCTAAAAAATAGAGAGAAATTATAGAGAAATTTATAGAGAAATTAGAGGAAATACATAGTTACCTTGAAACAAAGTTATGACAGTGACAAGAATTTACTTTTTTTTTTTTGTTTTATGTTGTAAATGGAAAGTCTAAATTAATTTCAATTCAGAAATTAAAAACTTGCTTAACATTAAAGAGGATCAGACTTGCAACTGTATGTCTTTGTAATGTGTTCTAGGGCAGGGGTGCTGTAGGATTGTCACAGAGTTTGGAATTTCTTGCTAAACTCTAGTGATTGATGTAGGATCCATATAATGGCAAAATAAATGGGCCTCAGTGCTAATTTCCCCCTTATAGCATCTGATGAAATATGCCTTACTCGTTTTGAGTGTCTGACATGAAATATTGGTGTGTGGTGGCCGGGGCAGACATGAAGCAGAGCTCTCGGCCACTGTACCGCACCACACAGACAATCCGCAGAGACGGAGCCAATTAAGATAAGCCTCCATTCACAGGAAGAGGTTGTTTGACATGCTGTCATGCTAATAGAGACAACCGTCATTACGCTAAGGTATGACACACACCGAGGTACCTGCAGAATGTAGCCCTAATTGGTCAACTGCTTCTATGTAAGTCCTCTGCGCTGCTAAAGGCTCTCAATGTTTGGTCTGGTTCCTCTTTCAGACGTGTCTGTTATGAGCTGTATTAGTCTGCCAGAGGTAATTTCTCCACTTCTGCTCTTGGCATGGGGTGGATACACTCCAGATTTGACGTGAACCGTTAGGTCTAGCAATAACAAACTGCGGCTTCCTCTGAGTAGTGTCAGTCTCGGCACACCTAGATCAGGCCGGATTTAAGTATTAAAAGATTTCAACTTGTCCTAGTGCTCAAGAGAAATATATACTTGGTATAAAACTAGAACTAGAAGTGGAGGCATTGTAGTCACTGAAGATCGAAATAGCCTCAAGGGTTGTTCAGTGATCCTCAGAAATCATTTGAAAGAAGCAAAAATATCAAAACCCCAAAACAAACAAAATATTCAAAGTGACATACATGTACATAAACAGAAGAAAAACAACTTGTTTTTTAAGAATTCATCAACTGCTTTTCTCTCCGTGTATAATAGAGAATTTTATCTTGTGTAGTTCAGTCAAATTTGCTGTTTGTGAAAAGAACTGCAAACAAAGCAGTTCGACTAAATATAGGAATGTTGCCTTATGTTCAAATGGATGCCCTTATTACAAATCTTTTGACCTTTTATGAACTAATTGGAAAGTGTAGTTACAGTAAATGGTCCTCAGTGAAACTTAAGATCCTCCCACCAATAGCCTTGATTTCCGCAGTTACGAGGCCAATGCAACCAGCTAATGAAAATCTTATCTAATCAGAGCTGGCATGAAGATGATTTTGAACATTGGTAAAGTAAACATTCCACATTGTTCTGCAGAAAACAATTTTAGCAAGAATAAATAAATTGGTTGTCATGACGACTGAAGATGTCATTCTTAAGTCTAAAATTAAATCATGGTTCTAATTACTTTTATGTTGTGTAAGTGTGTTTGAAGCAAACAAACAAACAAAACAAAAACACTGAACACCAACCGAATCCTTTAGCTATAATCCACAGCTGACAAAGTCCTTAAAAAAAAAAAAAAAACTTTATGGCAACAGGTTTCATCACAGAAAGTGCAGCTCCAACCAAAATCAGATCAAGTGGTTTTGAAACTTTCAAATGTGAATGCCTCTTGAGCCAATTACAATGTAATTACATAGTAATTACAAAGGAATAACACTATAGGCATTAAGCAGTTGTTTTAACACAGAAAATCTCTTCTAACCAGTCTAACCAAGACACTGAATAGTCCACGTTCTTGAAGGAAGAAAAAAAAATAATGTTTTGTGCCATGTGAAGTTTCATTTTACCAGCCACCCCTTGTTTCGGTCTATCAATATTTGCCCTCATATGTCTTTTCAGCAAGTGAGACTATCCAGCTATTTGAAGACCAACAGTTTGAACTAGACTGTTAGCTCATTGTGCTATCGTACTGTAATTCCTCACCGCAGGAGTTTCTCTTGGCCTGACCCGGGCTGCCACCACAGTCATGGACGTTGACTGTATCCCTGGAAACCTCAAAGAGCCCATCTAGCATGTCATAGCGCAGTCGGGCTGCCGGTACACTGTGCAGGTGAGAGTTGCCCGCTGGACGGCAGCCAGCGCTACAGGACGTGTTTGTTTGGACTCAGCCCGGATTTGGAGCCTGCCAGGAAATGTGCTGTTTCTGGCAGATTTCAGAGAAAGAGAGACAAAGTAAGAGAGTGAGGCCGAGCATGTTTTCAGTGGCTCAGAGAGACTAAATATGGCTGTCAGTGAGCACGCACTACTGAGGAACCACAGAGCGTAGGCCAGACTGCTACAAACACCAGCAACGTATCTGCACTCCCTCCAAGGCTTAGGTGAATAGGTGACGTCTTATCGGCCAATCGGCCGATATCCTGTCAAATTTCCGTTGTTGTGTTTATTACCGTCATTGTACATATCAATGCGCACCGAGCGATTACGCATTTGCGTTTTCAGTAAACATTTTCAGAGACGCAACGCTTGAAAATGCAGGTCACTCGTAAGTTAAATTATATTCCTGAAATGTATTCTCTGCCGGCTTTGTGATAACCGCGACATTCTTTAACCTCAACACCCCCAATTAGGGGAGCAGGGGAGGAGAGGGATGCGAGGCGTATTGCTTTGACCCACATGCCTTACTTAGAGGCACACTCCAGAGAGAGATGGTGCAGGAGGATATCACGGAGAGAAAACACTCCTCATAACAGCCTGAGGCACTCCCAGCCGCTCTATCAATGCAAAACAGACCACTACCTGAGGCTAACAGGACATTTAAATTTTTAATAAGCCACCCGCTTTCGTGCACCCCTCAACCTCACCCTCCTCTCCATTTTTTTTTTTTTTATTTTATTTTACTTTATTTTATTTTATAGAGGTACATGTATTTTGAAAGCATGTCGGGGTGGAGGGGAGGTGGGACAGGAGGGAACAAGAAAAAAATAGGGGAAAAAAAAGATGAAAAGCATCTTTAGCATGCCGGAAACATCTGGTTTCATATTCGAAGACTGAAAAGGAAATTGCACAAAGACAAAACTCTTATGTTTTGATTTATTTTATTATTTGAGGGCTGTGCCACGCCAGTCATGCAGTTCAAATCTGAGGCCATAAATACGACAAACGGAGGGATGTGACAGAGGCATTAGCCTGCTCTCCATACGCTCCCGCCCTGATGGATAACGCCGCTAATAACATCTACAACTGCTGCGTTCTGCCCTGAATTATACCACGCTAAGGGGCTTCTGTTAATGGGAAGAATGAATTCACGCAGTGAGAAAAAGACAGATATAATAAAAAGCAAATATTCTCCAAGACGCTATCCCCGGCTTACGTGTGCTACTTGTATTCATCTCCTTTGGTCTCTGAGGTGCACCAGTGATACTGAAGTCTGGAACTACATGACAGATTTTCGCCCTGATTTACAGACTGGACAAGTCAACAGTCTGTAGTTTTTTTTTCCAGAAAATCTCAGTGTATAATGGGTACAGAGTATTTTTTGGAGGAAATCAAACATGTTTGTTTATTTGAGCCGCATATTGTTTCATTTGTTATGCATCTCCTAGTAACAAGGTGCATGTCTCTGCATGAGTTTGTTGTGTTAAGGATGACTTGAAAGTCTGGTAGTGTGATCCTCAGTAGTTTACTACAGTATATGATGCCCAAAGTAAGCAAAGGCATGATCCTTGCTGTTTTAAAATCTCTTCCAACTTTATAAGTCACGCAGTGTATTTCTACTCTAGCTCTGCATGCATTTGTAAGCTCTTGTTGTCGATAAATAGAGGTCACATGCCAACAGCTAGCTGAAACTCCCTTTGCCCTGCAAATCTGCTCACCTGGCACGACCAGGTTGGCGCTGCCATCCGGGCTCCAGACGCTTTCAATCACTACTCTGGCATGGAACGAAATACCAACAATCTCCAGCTCCCAATTTACTGCATTACTCTCAAATGGGCTTGATTTACTGAGAGAGCAAGATTTCAGTATGTCACCCAAACTCTCGATTAAAACCTATGAATATCTCAGATTGATCTCATCTGTGACACATGAATGTATCACAAAATTGATAAATTGGAGTCACTAAAGGCATTGTTACGTCTGGGTGGCTTTGGTGGTGTTGGGAAAAGGGGACGGGTGAACACTAAATCCTGCCTGGAGAGAGCAAGCAGACTGTTCCTAACAGATGGAGCGAGGTTAGCCACTGTTTTCTTCTACAGCAGGCTTGATGGACGACTGTCAGGATTTACAGGCGAAGCAGTGCAATAGAGCCGGGTGAACATCTGTGTGTGTGTGTATCAGTGACAGTGGTTAATTTAAGAGAGTTACAGGCTCTAAGAACAGCTGATGGACAGTTGTATTCCCCTGGTTGACCACAGTGTGAAGACATAGTGAAGCAGAAAATAAGCCTTCACTTCTTCTCTCTCCACACAAAGCTCATCTAATACACATGACTCGACCATTACAGACCACTAAAGCACAAAGATCAGCTCCTTTTCCCTTTAGTCACCATTACCACCAGATTTCTTGATATCAGCAGAATGCTAGTAAACTAGTGGCCGTTTGATTTTTTTCATGCTAAACATACATTCCAAATGGTTATTTTAGCCATTACTATCAGCTCAGTGACAATACACTCAAGGCACAAAAGCTGCCACTGGGGCAGTATTTTTTCAAAAGGTACACCTTTGTACCATTTTTAAGGGTAAAGGATGCATTTTTGTACCATATTGGAACTAATACGTACATTTAGGTATAATATGTACTATAATATGTAATATGTTACATATTAGTAACTGAAGTGTACATATTTGTACCTACATATTGGTACTCCAGTGACAGCTTTTGTACCTTTTTTCTGAGAATGCCCACTAAAAAGAGAAGGGGAAAAATTTGGTAACATTCATTTTAAGGTGTCCATTATACAGAGTAATTACCTAATTAGGTACTTAGTAGTAGCCGTTGTACTTACATGAAACAAAATGTACTTAATATGTAACTAAGTTATGGAACAGTCTGTAATTACATTTTGTAATTATATAGATGGCCGAGTCTGTTACGCAGCTACTTGTACACTTGATACAGTCTTGATACACTTTATTTTAATTAGCTTATGCCTGTGTAATATTCTGTAATTTTAATGTAATTGGAAAGGTATTACATGTGTTTAATCTGTGTACTGGTAGGTTAAATCAAACTAAGGCGCAGCTGGGTGTACAGTATAGATGCACATGAAGAACACTTAAGTACAGTCTTGACACACTTTATTTTAAATGACTTATGCCTGTGTAATATTCTGTAATTTTAATGTAGTTAGAAAGGTATTACATGCATTTGTCATATACATATACAGCGCTCACGGCGACCCGAGTTCGATTCCAGTCTCAAGGTCCTATGCCGATCCCGCTTCCCTCTCTCTACCCAATACTTTCCTGTCATCTCTCCACTGTCTTCTCAATAATAAAGAAACAAAAAGCCCCAAAAAAATAACTTAAAAAAAAAAAAAGAAAGATAGAAAGAAAGGTATTACATGTGTTTAAGCTGAGTACTGGTGGGTTAAATCAAACTAAGGTGCAGCTGGATAAGGTGTACAGTATAGATACACTTAAGTACAATCTTGATACACTTTATTTTAAGTAGCTTATGTCCATGTACTTACATTATTAAGTATGTAAGAATCCTATTACATCTACATAATTACAAACTGTAACTACAGGCTGTTCCATAACTTAGTTACATGGTAAGTACATTTTGTTTCATGTAAGTACAACGGCTACTACTAAGTACTTAATTAGGTAATTATGTATTATGACACCTTAAAATAAAGTGGTTTTTTTTTTTGGCATTTGAGTAGATTAGTTTTTAGAAAAAAGACAGTTTTTTGATTTAATGACATTAAAATCCCATGTCACGTAAAAAGAAACAGCATACTTTCCTTACAACTTTTTTTAAAATTTAAATAATTTTAATATATTTATTTGATAAAACATAAACAATTTTATACTCAGATTTTAAACTTGCAATTTTTTTCTAATATTTCTAATGCATTTCATAAGGCAATGAGATTTAATTCTTTTATTTATTTATTTTAAATGTATTTATACTTATTTTGAGTTGTATTTATTTATTTATTTAATATTTAATTTTTAATATTTTGAAAATAAATTATTAAATCACAAATACTGATATTGTTAGCATGAACTTTACCACTGCATCGTGACCTGTATACATATAGTACAGTAAGTGTACAAAGCTTTAAAAAAAAATGATATGAATTATGAAATTATAAGCATATAATTAAAGTGATACGCTGACTTAACTTAAAAAAAACAAAACAAAACTGAGGAAACCCATTGTCTTAAAATTGTTAATTGGTAAATAATAATTTAAAAAATAACTTGACAATTCACTTAACTTTTATTAATTTTAAGACAATGGGTCTCTTCAATTTTTCAAGTCAAGTCAACTTATCACTTTTTACATTGTGGGGAGTCACACCTCATTGCATATTTCAACTGAAATATCTTTGTTACACTATAAAAAGGTCAGGCTATCTGAAAATGTATGAATTATTGACCTTGTGATATCTTGTTTTAGGTTTTTGAATGAATGAATGAATGAAAATTACAATATTTAAGCTAAACTACGACTGTGGTTTTCAATAACTGACTCTTTTAAGGAAATAACTTGAAATAATACATTAAGCATTAACAAATGCAGATTAGCTGTTGTTGAAAACGTACAGTGAACCTGTTGGGAGATTTTCGTTTTCTAAATCCTGCAGGTTGCAGCGCACCAGCCAGCTACAAATTTGATTGACAGTGGGGGGAAACCTCTATTCCATTCACACTATTCACATGAGTGCAAATGAAAAAAAAAGGAAAAGACAGACAGAGATAGAGAGAGTGAGATAACATACAGTGGGGATGAAGAAGAGGCCCAGACCCCCTCCAGCATGCTGGGGAAGTTTAGAGGGAGGAGAGGGTAGCGGAACTCTCCCCAGGGCTCTGAGCCCAGGCCCCCCCTATAGAAGGCTGGGTGTAGATGAAGCAGAGGCTGGGCTCTCCCTGGGGCTGCAGGCTTAGGCCACAGTTCTGTTTGATCTGGAGAAGATGAGGGTTCTCTCAGTCATTATAAATAACCTGAGAAAGATCTACAACTGGCCTGCCAGTCCAACACAACAAGACACAAATACAGAGAATACATTCACACAGAGAATGAATACTGAGCTTTATACCAACTAAAACAAAAGCAGCAATAATGCTGTATGGTCTGTTTCTGAAGATGATGGTACATCCAAAAAATAGTTGTTTGCTTACATTACCTATGAGGCATCACAGTGACCTCAGGCACAAATAGATTTTAGACAGCTAAGGAGTGCAAACATGGGTCAGAGATCCAACCACTGCACCCCTTATCCATGTCTCTGGACACTTTTTACAAGTAAAATTTTCATGTCCATGTAACTGTCTGAAACAGCACTCTCAGTGATTCTGGGTACTACAGTGCTATTTATTGGTTCACATCTGGTGAATTGTAACCCAAAAGTTTATAATATAGCAAAGCATTTATTCCCAATTAGAATAAAAATGATTTATGCTGCCCACAATGAGTTTTGTGAATTATTGGCTATGGAGATATTTTACCCTTGAATGCGAATTAATGTTAAAAAAGGTAAAAGGCGTCCTATTAATGACATAATTAGAAGCACTCTAGATTAGAAAATACTATTCACTATTAACTAGTTGTTCATTAGCATGCATTACTACGTAAATAACGACTGCTATATTCATTATTACATCCAACAGCAGAACATCTCAACTGCTTAGAAGACATTCTTGTCTATGTCTGGCATCCAAACAATGGCGGTTGGACTGTTACAGCTCATCAGGGCAGGTCTAAGGTAGGACGGCCATGTCAATCAACTATTGTGGGAGCGGCCTTGGTCTGTGTGACATTACAAAGACAAGAATCTGAGAACGGCATGATTAGAAAAAAAAAATGGTTATTATTTTTAGGGACTGAATAAAAACCACTTTATGGGTTTTTAGCATTACAGGGTGGATGTGTAAACACACTTCCAACACACATTTATGTTCAAACAACATGTAAAAGGGAATTTTGCATCCAATGACCCCTTTAATATATTTTTTTCCTAATCTAAAATGTTACAGATTTGATATATCAAACACATTTATTTGTCTGCTTTTCTTGCATTTATGCATTACAAAAGATTCAATTCATTATTTTTAAAATGCAGTAGTACTTTTTCTAAAGCTCTGAACTACTTTAGATCTACTGTAAAGTATATTCTAGTCTGAACCTTAACTCACCACATTTCTCACAGAACATGTGAAAAGGATCTTTACAGAAAGAACATTTCATATAAGATTGCCAACTTTCTAAGCATAACTTAAGGGCAGAGTTTGCACCTCTTTCTTTGTTCGGGTCTTCAGCTGTCCTTTCCTGTGGTCTTTCTCCACTCATTTACTGGATGTGAAATCACATTCTGTGTGAGTAGGTTCAACATTTGAGAACTCTGTGACTATTAAACAAGTATGCATGTGGATAGAATAAACAAAGTATTATCAACCATGCATGTGCGTAGTATGAAAGCAGTCTGAATGTACTACATCTGCCGCCATTGTCATGTGAGCTATAGAGTGAGTTGTGTAATTTCCCTGCAATTCACAACGCCTGTGCATAGTAAAGTATCCACTGGAGGTGAACTTCAGAATTTCGGCAAAAGTAGTAGGTCATTCTGTACTTTTACTCAAAAATCTTGTAAGTCATAAAAATTTAATCTTAGATTAGCAAAAATGTATCCCCAGGGGGAAAATCATACGAAATGCATTCCCTTTGCATTCTTGGGGTAGTGATACAAAAGGTAGATGTTTTTCTCCATCTTATGTCCAAGAAATGACATCATTATGAGGAATTCATGAAATATCAAATAAATAAATATTTTTGTTGATAAAATATTTAAAAAAAAATGACCCCCTTTATGCATTTTAGGGTTAAGAGACAGACCAAATATCAAAACCACAAAATTATAAAGGCAGGCTTGTTGGGTACCCGTCACACACACACACACACACACACACACACACACACACACACACACACACAAAGAGAGAGACACACACGCAAACAAACAAACAAACAAACAAGCAAATTAAATAAATAAAAAGCATAAAAAGTTATAAAGTCCAATTCTGAGGGGAAAAACTGATATTTTCTCAGAACTATTTTGATTTAATAACTCAAAAAATGTCACAGTTGTGAGATTCTGACTTTTTTTCTCAGAACTGTAAGCAATTGAGAGAGAAAAAAAATCTGAATTGCGAGTTTATATCTTTATATCTCAACATTTTTGAGAAAAAGTCAAAATTGTGAGATAAAATGTCACAATTAGCTTTTTATTTTTGTATTTTTTATTCAGTGGTTGATACGGCTTCCATATGAAATCTACCTGAAAGAACCTGCATTAGAAAAGAAGTCTAAATCTCATCTCTCCTTTTCTTGACTTACCGCCATCCTGCCATTTACATATTTACTCAAGACTTGAGAGGGTTCCCACCCGGCCAGCCCCATCCCCTACCAGACAAACCGCACTTTTTTCCGCCCCTCAGCAGCCTCTGCGAGCTCAACCTGAGTCCAACACGAGCTCCTACAGAGACGAGACGCATTGTCCTTGGAGGAGACGAGAGCTCGATTTTCTGTTTGCTGCCATTTGTCATCGGCCGCTAAGAGAGATCAACAGTCGTCTGCACACAAATCGATATTCTCTTAACCCAGACCTAATCTACAGAGAGTTTCCTGCAATTTCACCTTTCTCCTCCCCCATCCCAGATCCCCTCACTTACTTTCTCCCTACTTTTACTCTCCCTCTCCTCTCGTTTTCTGCAATCATTCTTAGTGTCTGTGAGACAGCCATTTTTCAGCATCTGGTAAGGGTGGGTGACATAGAGGGGAATGATGCTGTGTCGGCGGCCATGATGGATCAGAGGGAGCCGTGAGGGCTGCGGTCTTCATGGGCCAGTCTGGAGAGATAGACTAGCTGCCTAATCATCCGCATGACACCTGCGCAATCCCCTGGCTGTTCACACACATTCAGATTATTTCACGCACTTGTCCCTCCCTGTAACCTCTGCCGTCCTGTCCGGTCAAAGCTGTCCTTTTTTTCAAATTGAAAGATGTTATAATCAAACCTTCATCTATAAACAGCAAAGAATGGAAAGTATATTTATCCAAGTAGGACCAAGGGGTCCAGCTTTTGCTGGTCTCATTAGTGCCTGCTGGTAGATGTCATAACTACATCACCAAAACAGCCAATATGTTAATAATAGGCATGCTAATAAGTAATAGTGAGAACTGTTACCTATACTAAAGTGTTACCATCTTTTCAATTCTCTGCTGTTTCTATAGGGGTCAAGCACAAAGGATTTGATGCATAAAACCATAAACTTGGAGTGCAACAGTTTATTTTCATTTGTCAGATTACAAATAAATAAATAATAATAAAAAGAAGAAATTAAATATGGTTTTTAGGAATTAACATAAAAGACAGTTACATTTGCATACGTATTACTGTACATATGGAATGGACTAAAATTGTGTGATGCAGTATAATTATTCAAAATATACATACAGTAATATACAAAAATCACTCAATCAATCAATATTTAGACAAATATACATATTACGGCTCTATCACTTAATCTTGTCCATCCAAGTTTTATGCCTTACAAAGTTTGGAAAATTTGGCTTGTGTTATGTACTCTACATTTATATTATAAAATAAAGTTCAGGTGATTTGTCAAGATAACGTTTTATAGAGCTGGTTGACATAAATGAGTAGGGGTGGATGACATAAATATATATACTGATATAAATTTATATACTGATATTCTTCATTCTGGTTGATAACAAAATATAACACAAACACATTTTTGGAAATCTGGTGAAAAGGTATAAAAAAAAGAAAGAAAAAAAAAGGTTGTTATGATAATTACTTACTAAAAATCATACATCTGGATTTTTGGTCACACTTTATTTTAAGGTCCAGTTCTCGCTATTAACAAACCATTAACTACGACAGGGTTGCCAGGTTTTCACAACAAAACCCGCCTAAATGCTACTCAAAACTAGCCCAAAACTAGCCCAATCGCGTTTTGAGGATAAAATACAAGTTTTTTTTTTGTTGGGGCTACCCTGGTAAATTTATATTTCAGGGGCTAAAAATGACGCTATTGGGGTCGCTTCAACCTGCGGACATCAAAAACAACCTGCGGCAACAGTGTTAAAGTAGTCCAATTCCAAGGGAAAACAGCGGACTTGGCAACACTGAACTATGGCTTTTGCCTTAATAAACTCCTAATTTGCTGCTTATTAATAAGTAAGGTAGTTGTTATGTTCAGGTATTGGGTAGGATTGGGGATGTAGAATATGGTCATACAGAATAGGTGCTTTATTAGTATTGATAAACAGCCAATATGTTAAAAATAGGCATGCTAATAAGTAACTACTTAATAGTGAGAATTGTTCCTCTAAAATGTTACAGATTTTTTGATTAACTAGTCATGGGCAGGACAGATGAATTTTCAAAAATTATAATATTGACAATATCAGAATGAACATGAACAATATAAGATGTCAAATAATCAGTATAACATTGTGTGCTATCCATCATTTATGTTGATTTTAAAGAACTTAAAGAACAAAAATCTAAAAATGCTATTAATGAAAATTAATAATTCTATCCTGGGGCCACTAGAATACAGGCAGGACACCTAAAAACCATAAATATTATTGAGCCCATGCTGGGTGTACATTATTGTTGTACAATCAGCACTGTCAGGATGTAATTTTATTGTGGCTTTAGAATATTTAGTCACATGGAATTTACAGGTGATTGACTCAAAATATCCGGGCTATAAAATGAGCCTTCATAGGCATTGCAAATTTCAAATTAAGTTCCTCTAAGGTTCCCAGCACCAGCCAAGCAACTACCATTGAGATGAATGGGAATGCTAACTTATTGCTTTTCATAGGATCAGACAGATCAAATTTTAGGGTTAGCGATTTCAGTGGATTTGGAGAATGCTAATCCAACAAAATGTCCAATGTGGACAACAGCTGATTTGACTAAAAAATATAAATGTGTTCCTTTAGTTCCTGGGTCTGAGCCAGGCTTTCTCCAAGCACGCTGATAGGCTGGAATGGTGAAACAGACAGGCTCTTTATTAGGGCTAGCCGAGGTGGATGGGTCCTTCCTGTTGCTGATGTCTGTGGCCATGGACAAAGCTCTGTAGTGTGGAACATGTCTCATTCCAGTATGGGACAGGAACTGAGGAGATTCATTTCATTCATATGCTCTTACAGACATATGTAAATGCATACAGTACACACACACACACACACACACACACACACAGTACAATAGCAGCTTTGTCAAAGAGTCTTAAATGATGACGTAAGCCAGGCCGGTTTCTGTTGTACTTTAGCTATAAACTCCTGACAAGAGTCCTGTAGGAGATTATGCACATTATATTGGACAAATGGGTAATTTAGTCCAGTCACTGTGTGTGTGCGCTTTTCAGTATGCCACAGCATCTAACATAAACCAGGTGCAGGTTTTCACACACCATTTGCAACGTAAGAGTGATTAAAGCATCAAGTCTAAACGATATTGTTTTAGCTCAGCGTCCCGCATTTCTCTTGATCATTTTGATAGATTTCTTTTCTGTGAAACAGAAAGCTTTTCCAGAGAAGGTCCCATGAAATATAGATGTAAACCATAACAGAGAGAGCATGAGAGAAAGAGAGTGAGAGGCAGAGAGAGAGTGAGAGAGAAAGCATCTGCTTGGCATTTGAATGATGCTTAGGGGCAGGGTAGGTACAGGAGCCTTGGGGTTGATTGGCTGAGAATGCAGAGTCTTACTGAGATACATTTATCCAGACTGCCTGAATGCCTGTTTACACGCAACACAAGCTGCCCAGTCCTGTGTGTGTGTGTGTGTGTGCGTGCCTGTTGCTTCTGAAACACATCCAGTTCTGTCATCTAAGTGACTAGGAGGATTAATACAGAGAGAGACGAAACAAATTATAAGGATGATGGCTCTGAATTTTTCAACAATTTTAATATTTGACAAGAGACTTTTAAATTTTTTTTTTTTTTTTTTTTTTTTTTGCTTTTAGCTGTTACAAGTTGCTACCACTATCAACACAATAGTGTGTTAAATGAAAAAAAGTATAATTAGTACAGCACATTTTCAAAGCTATGACAAAAATGACTAGAATTAAAACATACTGTCCCAACCCTAACCAATCAGACCGCAAGTTACCACCTAAAATGACAGAAAAAACAGAAAAACAGAAAAAAGTTACATAATAATAATACTATATATATATATATATATATATATATATATATATACATATATACACGAAATATTCAGATATACAATATATTGTAAATATTTTTGTATAATTAACATATAATATTAATATAATAATATTAATAAAATAATATATATAAAAATATTTAAATGATATTTATATTATTACATTATTTAAACATAAAATACAATGATATTTAAATAAATTATACAAATAATGTATAACAATTATACAATTGTTAAAGGGACTCAAAAATGAAAATTTTGTCATCAGTTACTCATCCTCATGTCATTCCAAACCCGTAAGACCTTTGCTCATCTTCTAAACACAATTTGAGATATTTTTTTATCAAATCCAAGAGCTTTCTGACCCTGCATTGACAATAATTCAACTGACATGTTCAAGGCCTAGAAAGCTAGTAACAAATAGTGTCAGTCTTCAATGCATGTTCACCAGGGTACCACAACATATGCATGTGTCGACGTATGGGAATGGGAATAACGGTATTATAAATAAACGCCATTACTAATGGCATTACTTTTTTTTAGTAACGAGTAATCATACGAATGACTGTTTCCTCTGTTACAACGCCATTACCGTTACTGACAAAAAAATGTGGCATTACTATAACTGAGCTCACTAAAGTG
Organism: Labeo rohita; assembly: GCF_022985175.1. Taxonomy (NCBI): domain Eukaryota; kingdom Metazoa; phylum Chordata; class Actinopteri; order Cypriniformes; family Cyprinidae; genus Labeo; species Labeo rohita. The sequence goes on along the minus strand of NC_066874.1, from coordinate 10,174,946 downwards.
GTTTTCATTCGAGTATGGCTCAGCCATAGGACCTGCAAAGCTGTGCGTCGCATAACGTTGCATTCTTCTTCTGAGGTAAATTCTGGCTTATGTCTCTCAGCGCGTCTTCTTCCAGCCGAGAAGCAGCCGAGATGGACTTGATGAATGTTCACATTTGTTTACGGATTACTTTATCAGAGAAAAATTGTTTTCGATGTGACTTACTATATTTTAAAATAGACATTTTAAGCTTTCTATACATATATTTATCATGTCTGTGCAGGTATTCCTTGAGATTCAGGTTGTTTTATTTACGTGTCTGTAAAGAGAAGCGACGGAGACCGAGACAGCAGAGAGCGCACCCTGTTTACTTTCTTTAATTTACAAAAGCAAATTGTTTTGTTGTTATTATGACTATACACAAATAAAATTAGACCCCTTGCAATTTCAAACGATACCTTATTGTTATCTGTACGATCAAATATGAGGAGTATTTTTAGTTCTTTTCGCGGTCATCAAGAAAAAAACAAGACCGCACCGGTGCAATCTTCAACCCCAGAGGGTTTAACAGTGTTGCCGCGGGATGTTTTTAAATGTCCACGGGTTGAAGCGACCCCAACAACGTGATATTTAGCCTCTGGAAGGTGTTTCTCACATTGTCCCACAGCAATATTAAAATAGTCTAGATTAGTGTACAATGTTTTATTCATGTAACATATTAAATACTGCGGGCATCCAAGTTATTTGACATATTTGACCTTTTTTTTGTTTTTAAGTAACACAATAGTTACTTTACCTGGTAATTAGTTACTTTTCTAATGATGTAATTCAGTTACTCAGTTACTATTTTTGAGAAGCTATTAACTAGTAACTATAACAAATTACTTTTTTAAAGTAACATGCCCAACACTGTTTATTATCTGCATTTAACGCTTTCCTGCTGTCTATATCATAAGAACAAACTTGGGGTCTGTTATTGGGTCATGACCCACCAGTTTAGATCCACTGTATTAAACAACAACACTGTTGGCATCTTGCTTGTGTCTTTCATTTTTTCATTCGCTCCTCTCATTTATGGCCTCTCTCTCTTCCAACTATCGGCACTCATCTCTGTGGATTTCTTATCAGCTCTGTCTTTGCCTTTCTTTCGCTCTCTCTCCTGTGGTGTTTGGGTCTTTGGTTTGCAGGTGGTAATGAAGGGATGGTATGCAGGGCCATAAACTGAGAGGCATGTTGTCAGTATGCATAAAGGATGAGACTGGAGGATGGTGGAGAGGTCAGAAGAGAAGGGAGAGAGAGAGAGAAAGGCAGAGAAACCTCACAGACTTGGATGTTTGAGAGCATATCTTAGCTGACTTGTCCTTTTCCTGTTGTGGAGGAAATGGAAATGCATGCACAGCGCCCCCTATAGATTCAGCACAGCCACAGCCGCGGAGCCTTTTGAGACGGCACATTAGTGAGATCATTAATTACAGTCATGGGGGAACCAACCAGACACACACAAACAGACAATCGCAAACAAGTCTCCACTGGAACAGCGTAACAGTAAACCCACAAACACAAACGTTTTCTCCGCAGCCACAAGGTCTGTTTGTAGCGACGTCAGCTGCGGTCTGGAACTGTGTTTTAGTAGTACCAAAAAAGATTGTTTGTAACGTAGCTAGTAGCCATTGTAGAAAAGAAGTTGTCCCCTCCCCCACCAGCACCCCCTTAAACTGTGAAGCATGCTTGATGTGATTAGCTGTCATGTTACACGGCTGCTAAAGCGGTAGAGGGGAGCAATACCCTTTTCGCTGCCTGGGTATCCCAGTCTGGAGGCAGATTTGTGTTCCTGTGAGTGTGTGTGCGTGTTTGACCGCGAGTGTGTGTTGGGGTGTTGAGACGCACAGCGAGAGTGTGAGTGGATTACACACGGTTCAGAATGTGTATGGGGAAGCGTGGCGCTAACACGGCTTTCTAATGGGATTTCGCAATCCTTTTCCCTGCTCTCTTTCTTGCTCTCTATCTTACTCTCTCTTCCACATGTCGGCTAGCACGCACACTCGCACACAAACATAAGCACAGGTAACGCCCAAAATAACCCTCTGTAGTGGTGTTCTCGCTGAGCTGTAAGCAAACTGTCTGCGGTGAACTCGTTCTTTCTCTCAAACGCGGGCCAAAGCCCCCTCGTCTTCTCGAGTCTGCATACCGTAAGCCGGAAAAGCTGAAAATATAAAAAGGAAAATGAGCAAACTTGATTCGGTTCTCAGAGATGCTCAGCTCAGCTGAAAGCGTTGAAGGAAAGCAGCGTCGTTCTGAGTGAACTCTTGTGTTTTCCCATTTGGACAGAGAACAGCGGAGATGTCAGTTACCCCTTGACTTACATGACAGACTATGACAAGAAATGGATCTTCTTCCCCAGAGCCGTAGTGGCAGTGTGCTGAAGTCTAGTTTGACAGTAAGATTAAATGTGTTTGTGTGGGGAGTTGAGCTCTGACATCTAGCTGGGAATCCTCTCTGCAGTTTGGGTGCATTCTGGGCCATTCCCAGAGGATTTAGTATGCTTTATACACAAGAAATCTTTTGTGAGTAAAAAAATTGCTGTTGTGTAAAAGACATTGAGGCAAAGATCATAAGTGACCAACCTAGGTTCAAATGCACGCAAGATGCGATGCAATCGTGATTGGATTAAAATGGCAACCTCAATATTGATTCTTAAAACCAATTATTATGAGCGAATCCTTAAATGACTCATTCAAAAAGGCTCACAAACTCTTTTTTTCTCATTTTTCCATAATTGTACGCATCCTTACAATACAAGAGTAATATAACAGTTATAATATCATAGTTTTACTTTAAAAAATCAATTTAAAGTTTTCTAATCCTGTTGAAAAAACAAACAAACAAACAAAAAAAAACAGCATATGCTGGGTAGGTATGTTTTGAAATATGGCAGGTGGTTTAAGCTAGTCATGATCAGAACTAGCTCATAACCACCTTATAACCAGCTCAAGTCCAGCTAAAACCAGCTCATGACCAACTAAGGACCAGCTTAAACCAGCTCAAACCAGGTGTCATGCTTCAAAAACATACCTAATCAGCATAAGCTGTTTTTGTTCAATTGCTTGATTCGACTGGATCCATATCATCTTTTCCATTAGCTGAACTACACTGTTTGGCCCTTGTGGTTATTTTATTTTATTTTAAGTCCCATGTATAATTTACAACAGCTGAAAAAGAATTTATTTCATAAAAGAAAAACTGACATTATTACTGAAATACGCCCAAATTAACTGTACTCAAATCTAACCAAAATCAAATTCAATCGAAAGCTTGTGAATAGAAATTTAATAAAGAAAACTATTGATACCAACTCCCACAATGAGGTTATAAATTATAAATGTATAAATAGTTTTTACTCTTCTCTTGCGATGTGAAAAAGTTTACAGACACTGCTGTCTTATGAGTTGTCCACTTGATTTGCTTTAAAACTTTTCTTCACGTGTCTTGTAATCCCTCACTCTAAAAAATGACTCTAAAAATGACTAATGTGATGAAGAAATGTTCTGTATTGATTTTTCACAGGTGTTTTTTCATATTTTGAATTACACATTACATTGTCTTAAACTGAAAATGTCCTAGCAGAAAATTACCACTAACTTTTCCATTTTTCTACAGATTTTCCCCATGGCACTTTTAACATCCTTTAAAGGGGGTGTTTTGGGGCAGCCGTGGCCTAATGGTTAGGGAGTCAGGCGTAACCGAAAGGTTGTGGGAAAGGCCTGCGAGTCCCAGGTCTGGCAGGGATTGAAGGTGCGGGGAGTGAATAACCAGCGCTCTTTCCACCCTCAGTACCACAACTGAGGTGAGTCCCTTGCAAGGCACCAAACCCCCAACTGCTTCCCGGGCGCCGCAGCGATAGCAATATGGCTGCCCACTGCTCCGGGTGTGTGCGCGCACTTGGATAGGTTAAATGCAGAGCGCAAATTCCGAGTATGGGTCGCCATACTTGGCCTCACGTCACGTTCTTTCCTTTTCATTCCTTTAAAGAAGAAATGATAGAAAGTTAATGATAGAAAAATTTTAGTTAACAAATAATATAGAAATGACAGCTTGTATTTTGCACAAGTAAATGCAGTCACATTTGAGATGTACTGGGATGAGGGTGTAAAAGCAATACAGATACTATGCAGATACAAAACATGCTAATTCCAGGTGTAAAAGAAACAACTGTGTCACCATGTTGAGTCAAGTGCATAAACCAGCAGACACAAGCGCTCTAAGGAATTCACAGAGAATGCATTTTACAAACACTGGTGTTTATACTTAAAGACAGCTGGTGCTTCATTAGAAATTTGTGAAGTTTGAACTGAGCACGTTATATAAGGCCAAGTTTATCAAGACACTCGTGGGCTATGAAGAAAAAGTCTCTTTGAAAAGTGAATCACTAAGCAGCATAAGTTTCAGTTGGTCTTTCTGGCCAAGTCAGAGGGAGAGGTGAGAATTTACTGTGCCGTGGAAACTGAAAATAAAACACAAACATGGAGCTTTTCCTACTTTCTCTTTTTCTGCTCTTCTCGTTGTAAGTCCATAACTCTTTCCCCCGTCTCTCTCTCTCCTTTTATTTTTCTCTTTCTCTCCCTGTAAAAAGCAAGGGAAAAGTAAGCATGAAAACTTGGGGCGCAGAGCAGCTGAGAGGACAACTGTCCTCCTGTCCGGAGTTCCAGCGCCAGCCAAGTAAAACAGTGGCGTTCCACTAGGAAATGGCAAGCCAAACAGAGACAGCCATGAATCTGAACTGCATGAATGTGAGGGTTTCTCCTCGCATTCCCCAAAGGCACAGCTGATTATAGAAGACTTCTGTAGTTAAGGACATTTCCCAAATGGTTTTAGCAGTGCTTGGAATTAAATATTTAGTTAAAGGCAGAAGGGTTCAAAACACCAATCAGTACAGTGTGTAGCGTGTTATTAATACATGATTGCTGATCTATCGCATGCTTCATTAAGGCTCCACTGTATTCCGCAATCTGTTGTGAAAGCAAAGCCGCGCATCAGAGTTTCAATAAAACTATTCATTTCTCCGAGGTCCTTGTGCGAAGTAGCAAAAGATTAGCCGATAGATAAATATGTAATTTAGATGAATCCTCAACCAGATTTATTTGATTTGAGGTTGTGTAAAGAATAACAGAAGCGCTAGCATGTTAGCCGCACATCTGTTCGTGTGTGCGTGTGCGTGCGTGTGTTGGCAGTGAGATAAAAGGCCGTGACCAGAGCAGAGTTAGTTTAGCGGGGGCGAGCAGGGAGAAGCTTGTGCATTAGTTAGTGGAATTATCTGGATAACTCCTCCGCCAGTGAAAGGTACAAACTCACAGTGGCAGGATTGGATAATGCTATTATCAGCATGATTGTAGCATTAGAGAGAGGCATTAATGTGGATCATTCAGACCATTCAGCACTAAGAATTGCCATAAAATTACAGCATTATCTGCAGAGATGGGCGCTGGATATCAGCAAGGGGGAAAAGCCCACGAAAGCAAAGCAAAGCTTTGAACTAGCAGTTGTTTCAGCTGCCAATTTGTAAACATGACCGTTATATGGCTAATTCCACATCTACCACAACCTTTAAACCATCGCCGCAAATTGCCCCATTTAATTGTGTATAAACAGCATGTACAGCTACTGTATTTCCTTTTATTTACAGTCGCACATATGTTAGTTTAGCTGCAGACAATACCGATGTGATTTCTACATTGAAAAAAATGATGTAGAAACTGTTTTCGCTAGTAAATTTCACAATTAATTACAAAGAAAGGGCAAGTTACACATACATTTTTAAAGTAGAAAGACTGAAGCAGTATTTTCTTGTAAAACGTACAAACTAATTATGAGTAAATTTTTACAACAGACCATTTGCAGGGAGTTTAACTGACAGATAAGCTGACCAATCAAAATGCAGAATCTGCCATTTTTGTCTGACAAATAAACCAGACCGAAGAGTAGATTCACATTGTTGGAACTGACCTTGATAAATGATGTGTATTGACATCTCTCAGTGGTTGAAACAAGATACCTTCGGATGTTCATTCATGTTTATTTCATGCTATAACTAGTAAAGAGGAAGAGATGATAAACTGAGGTGCTACAGCGATCTGTCAAACAAAACAGTATTTGTTATTAGAATTTCCAAAAAAAAAAAACAAAAAAAAAAAAAAACAGACATGCTGTCAGTTTCCTCTTTGCTGCTCGATGTATTTTTCACTGTGTGAGAACATGATGTGTTGAGTGCCATGGCTTGTCAGAAACAGCAACAGTAATGAAGGGGGTGGGTCTTTGCGAAGGGTCAATTAATTACAAAGAAATGGTAAGTAACACATTGAATTGGATGTAAATTTTTAAAAGTACAAAACACCAAAATAATATTTTCTTGTAAAACATACTCCAATATTCACTTTATTTACAACTTCAAAAAATTCAAATTTTGAGTAAATTTCACAACTGACCCTTCGCAGGGAGTTTGATTGACAGGCGAGCTGACCAATCAAAACGCAGAATCTGCCATTTTTGCCTGACAAACAAACCAGACAAGAGAGTAGATTAATGTTGTGGACTTGACCTTGATTAATGGTGTGTATTGACGTCTTTTAGCGGTTGAAACAAGATACCTTCTGATGCTCATTCATGTTTATTTCATGCTACAACTAGTAAAGAGGAAGAGATGATCGTTTCATGTGCTGCTTGAACTGAGGTGCCACAGCGATCTGTCATGACACATTAAAGGGAAACACAAATGTATTTATTGTTAGAATTTCTTAAAAATCAACAACATCTAGAAACAAGATACCTTCTAATGCTTATTCGTTTATTTCATGCTACAACTAGTAAAGAGGGAAAGATGATCGCTTCACATGCTGCTTGAACTGAGGCACCACAGCGATCTGTCATGATACATTAAAGAGCAACAAAATGGTATTTATCGTGAAAATTTCTTCAAAAATGACAAAATTTAAAACCTTAGACCGTTTCATATCAAAAGTAACTTGCTCTGTCTTGTGTGCCGGCACACTGTCTGTTTCCTCTTTGCTCCACAATGTATTTTTCACTGTGTGAGAACATGATGTGTGGCGTGAAAGCATCATGGCTTGTCGGAGACAGCAACAGTAATGAAGGGGGGGCGGGTCTTTGTGAAGGGTCAATTAATTACAAAGAAAGGGCAAGTAACACATTAAACTGAATGTAAATTTTTGAAGTAGAAAAAACTGAAATAAAGCTTATTTGCTTTATTTACAACTTACAAAAACACTACACTGGAAAAAAATGGTGTAGAATTAAATTTCGAGTAAATTTATAAAAAATAACTGACCCTTTGCAGGGAGTTTGATTGACAGGTGAGCTGACCAATAAAAAGGCAGAATCTGCCATATTTGCCTGGCAAACAAACCAGACAGAGAGTAGATTAACATTGTTGGACTTGACCTTGATAAATGATGTGTACTGACGGCTTTCAACGGTTAAAATAAGATACCTTCTGATGTTCATTCATGTTTATTTCATCCTATAACTACAGTAGTCAACATTTGACTTAGGACAAGTTGTCCTAAGACAAGAGCGGGTATAGTTTTGTTTTTAGGACAACTTTTATTTAAAGTTTTAATCCACTTCAAATGTTGACTACTGTAGCGAAGAGGAAGTGATGATCGGTTCATCTGCCGCTTGAACTGAAGCACCACAGTGATTTGTCATGAAACATTAAAGAGCAACAAAATGGTATTTATTGTTAGAATTAAAAAAAAAAAAAAAAAAGACAAAATTTAAAAAATTATTGATATTTTTCACCGCTTGAGAACATGATGTGTTCCATTTTGAAGTAGAAAAAGTGAAATCATATTTTTCTTGTAAAACATACTCCAATATTTGTTTTATTTCAGACTATGAAAAAATAATTTCTACAGTGCAGGCTAACATATTTCCAGTTATACGAGTCAAAGCCCCTCGAGTGCTGCAGAAATCCTGTCGGTTGCAGATGTTCGGATGATTCTGGGCCTTGTCTGTTTGCGGCTCCGCTATAATTTCTACCACATTTCTCGACTTGCTGCTTGCTCACTGTTCGGTTTTTCCCAAACCCTCCAGTTTTCCACCCTAGTCTGTGTACATCTATATTTTGCTCCGCTTCGCTATCTCTTTCGCTTTCTTTTGCCTTTGAATGAGATAAATATACATTGTGCCATTGAAGCCCTAGTGTGGGAGGTCTGGAGCTCTGCGGCGCAGGGAGGCACAGACATCCGAGACACGCTCACACCGCATCCCAGGAACTCCATGCGCAAAAATAGCTCAGAGATTTCCACATTTTATATTTGTCTGAGGGGATATTTGAATGCAAATGAATACGGAGGAATGGCAGAGGGTGTTTTTGTTGTGCGGAATTAGTGTTGTGAGGGCGCTTTCTTCCCCATTCTTCTCCGTCTTTCTCTTCGCCGTCCAAATGACTGCCATTAAGGCAGGACAGACTCGAGCCAAACACAGGGCTCCACTTAATGTGATTTCCTCCAGAAGGGAAAGAAACAAAGGAAGGAGTGATTCATCAGGGAGAGAGAGAGACAAACCACTCATTCTGAAGCTGTCCACCTCCGAACGACGTTCAGCGCAAACACTGTGCATGTTCACGGGAGTGTTTATTTCTGCATTTGCACAAACACGGTCAGGATGAACATCAAAGCGCTCTGGCAGTAAGAAACACTGAAAACAAAGATTCATTCTCCATTAGAACAGGATTATATTGCAAAAGAACATTGTGTTCAACTCAAATAAACCCACTGTTATAATCCATATGAAACGAGGCATATCGCATCTATGCAATCGCACACACCGTGCTAATACAAAAGAGGCCCAGCGAAAGAGAGAGAGGAACTGGTTTCTCTGGCAGAGATGTTTGCAATGCCAGCTTTCAGCAGCCATATCGACAGAATTGAGTTTGACAGACTTGTTGAGTGGCGGTGATTGGCCCTGCTCCAGGGACACGCTACAGCAAAAGACTGTGTATAACACCAAAGGCAGGAGAGCAGAAGGGGAGGATGCTGTGGCCGCACAGATTGGCCTCCCCAACAGCAGCGGTGAGAACATGAGATAAGACGGCGAGCGAAAGGAAGGAGAGAGGGAAGAAATGGCCAAAACAGAGGTGTGAGGCCAGGCTGCCATCTGAGGAGGTGATGAAAACGAGGGCTGAGGGTGTTAATGTTAGCATGTGCATCACACACATACGCACATGCTCACACAGCAAGTCCGTATATATAAGCAACATGTGCAGAAAAGCATCAGCGGCAACACATTTATAGTGCTTTGGCTTCCAGGCATACACCAGCACCTGTAATTTGAATTTTTTTTTCATGGTTCAGTTGAATAAAGAGAGACAATCCAAGCTGATGGATGACATACCAATAATTAAATAAATTACATAAACATTAGTGACTTAAAGTTTTAAATTGGAGAGTTCTACAGCAATGAGCTGCCTCTCGATATTTCAGGCGAACAAATTATGTACTATTAACCTAGCATTATTTTTAGTCTCAGTGAAGTCCATCCACTATGCTGACATGTTTAGTGCAGTGGACACTGGCACAGTCAAAATGCATAACTGGAGAAGCACTAATTATATGTCAAGGTTTCAGTCAATGATTTTGGCCCTCCAAAACTGTTTTGGCTAAAATGGAAAATTATTATTTTTTTTTTTTTTGCAGTTTTGGTTCAGAGCTGTGGTATAGCAGTTAAAGCAGATGCTTCAGGGAAGGTGAAGATGAAAGTTTTAATCTGACCAACGCTGCATTCAGTTTGCTTGTTTTTTTATTCTACAATTCAATGTCTACACACGCTCCAGTCTTCTTGGTTTTTAACAGACTGCTTTTACATCCACTCATGATGAAAATCAAGCATAAATCATTTATAAATCATTTAAATTTAATAAATAAGCTTTCCATTGATATATGCTTTGTTAAGATATTTGGACAATATTTGGCAGAGATACAACTATTTGAAAATCTGGAATCTGAGGGTGCAAAACAAAAGCAAAAAATAAATAAATTAATTAAAAAAAAATAATTAAAAATTTGAGAAAATCACATTTAAAGTTGTCCAAATGAAGTTCTTAGCAATGCATATTACTGATTAAAAATTAAGTTTTGTTATATTTACGGTAGGAAATGTACAAAATATCTCCATGTATCATGATCTTTACTTAATATCCTAATGATTTTTGGCATCAAAAAGAAAAATTGATAATTTTGACCCATACAATGTATTGTTGGCTATTGCTACAAACATACTGGTTTTGTGGTCCAGGGTCACATTTATCAAACCATTGAATAATCCATTCAGTAAGCCTTCTCCATTCTTCATTCAACATGTGTGTTCCTAGATTTGTGAATTTATATTAAAGACTGTTACTAATTTCTGTGTTTTAGAGTCTGTTCAGAATTTTAGATTATGTTTAGTGCACTGTTACGACAATGGCATATTCACAACATTTACCAGAGTATAGCTCTTTTGATTCAAGAACCTAAAAACATTGGTTGTGCAATGCTAGTTTGTTTCAGTGCTATTTTCCCCCCATTATTTTGTTCTTGAAAACAGTATGTTTTAATTAATTAATAGTTTTCAGCCCATCTCCTACCATTACCAAAAAATATCTTGGTCAACAAACGTTTCATTGACAAGATTCACAAGAACTCCTGGCCCCTCAGTGGATTTTAGCAATCAAAAAGTCCCAGTGTTGTTTCAGTCTACTAGAACCAAATGCTACAAATGCACTTCACAAACAACACTTTCAGTGGTCCAAAGGTTAGCTGTAATAAGCAGCGTGATGGAACAGGGGAGCTCTGTGCCTTTTCTCCTGTGTCAGTTCTATGGGCTGTTGGGGGCGAGGATGCTCCTCTCTCATAGATCAGTGTTTAATGTACCCAGTGGCTGCCTGGGATGGCCGGAGACGAATGACGGCGTTCAGGGCCAAATCCCAGAGCTGCTCGGCTCAGCACGGCCATGGCCGTCTGAACGTGCTGTTTGGGTACTTAGCACACACAGGCCAGAGGTTCTCGGAGTCCACAGCTCCAGCCCTGCAGTCTGCCACTCTAATGATTCCCTAGACTCCAGCTGCTGACCCCTCCAGCCCTGGCCATTCATTAGAGCAGCGAGAGAGGGAGAGAGAGACAAAATGAGTGAGTGTGACAGAGAAAGAATGGAGCAGCTTACGGCGGTCTCTCTCGCTCACACGACCGCTTTCTGCCGCAGTTACACTCTTCGTCCTCTTTGCTATCAGCGCGAGGATGCTCGCCCCCCTGGGGCTGCCCACGGAGCCTGTGAAGTTCACACACACTCCATTATCTGAACGGCGTGTGTGTCCCTGAGCATTCTGCAGGACGCCGGAACCATTTATACACACACACCTGCTGGTCGGCAGCAAAAACCAGACACGTTTTTTATCTCTCTGGTGCATCGCACACAGAGGGACACAGATTAGCAGAGGCTAAGTGTAACCTGAATAAATACACATACGTGTGGCCCATCCTGGCCTGGAAACTCCACATCGGAGCGAGTTGCTTATTATGGTTTGCGTTTTGCGTTTTTCTCCCTTATTCAGAACAGGATTAGTGGGCTTATAAAGGGGTGTTGGAGACACAGTAAACTGGCGCGGCCTGGACTGGCACACTATCCTTTAGAGCCCAGCCTTAATGATTTCTAATGCGGCTAAATGCTCCGGCGCCACGAAAACCCGCTTTGCGCTGGGGACGAGCAACTCTCCCTTTGCCTGTTTCTCTTTGTTGATTTTAGCGAGACGACAACAGAGTTGGCTTATCTCAGTACCAGGCCTGCACTGGGGGGAGTCTCCCAAAAGCCCAAAGCCCCAGCGTCTTATTAGAGATGCTTATAATGTTTGTCTGTTCTTCGTTTTAGCCCCTCATTGCACACACACACACACACATCCTCACTGCACTATGTTCAAAGCTGTAAGCCTTTGCCCTGCAGAGTTTTTGTCAGCGCAGAAAATGTACCTTGTATCCATCTAATCAAACAGTTTTTGGACAGTCAAGCAATACTTGGCCATATGATTGCAATTTTTATTTTATTTTATTATTTATTTATTTTATTATTTCATCTCCAACGCTGAAAAATGTATGGTTATTATATGGTATATGTTTTCCCACTGGTCCCACAATGCATAGTGTGGCAGACAGCTGGAAAAAAAGAAAACTGAAAACTGGTTACACTACTTGTTAGATACTATTATTATTTTTTTATGGGTTGTTGTCTGCATTGATCCATCATTGCAACAGGACTTTTCATTGGAATAAAAACCAAGTTTGGAATGAGAGTGAGATTTTATTTGCATTCTAATTTGCATTTCTCTAATAAATACACTTTCTTGACACTGTGTACACTTTATTTAACTTAAGGCAGTTTCTATAACTTCAAACTGTTTTCCTGTTTGTCCCAGGGGTTGTTTTTTAATCACTTTTTACTGTTATATAATATATTAAAACTTATCATAACTTCATCATTTATATTTGCTAGCTTTCAAGTGCCATTTATGTGTATATTTTATTGTTTTACTCTTGTCCCAAACCAAGACTTTAATATTAAAATACGAAAATCCACCATAAAATGAATATTGCATTTTTAAACCTATGATACAAATATTAACCATAGATAATTAATATTTTTAAGTGAAAATTATATTTGATGAAAATCTTTTTTTTTTTTTTTTTTTTTTTTTTAAGTTATATTTTTAGGCTTCTTTGCCTTTTTTTCTGACAGGCGAGACAATAAGTGATTTCAGGGTTTTTTTTTTTTTTTGGATTACAATTCTGCAACAGGTTTGGGATTATTTCACCACCACAATAAATCAAGTTAAAGGTCACTTTTCTGTAAGTGTTTTTATTGCACATGATTTCCAAATATGCTTGAATTTTCTTAAATTATACAAAGAGTGTATAAGTGACCACAGGGCCCATAACATCTGTATTTTACAATATACATCTAATATTAGAAATGTGTTGTTTCAGGTGTCAAATATACAGATATTTAACATTTTCCTAAGTACCTGTAATTTAATTACACATTTTACCTCAGTAACTCTAACGGATTACACTGTAAAGAATAAAAAACACAACTTGCTGAGTCATCTTAAAATAATTTGTTATCCTGCTGCTTTAAAAATTTAAGTTCAGTCAACTAAAATAAGTTTAGTCAGCTTGAAATGTTAAGTTATACTAAGTAACAACTTAGATATTTGTGTTTGCTCAACTTAACAGATGGGTAAATAACCCAGCTGCCTTAAAATTTTAAGTTGATTCAACTCAAATATCTAAGTTGTCACTTAGTATAATTTAACATTTCAAGCTGAATAAACTTTTTTTTTAAATTGACTGAACTTAAAATTTTAAGGCAGCCAGGTTACAAATTATTTTAAGTTGACTCAACAAATTGTTTTTTACAGTGTACAGTTACATTTATTTTTTAAATTAATTTACATAATGTTGTTACATGTAACTAGGTACTCCCCAGCACTGATCGTATATAATTCAGCGGCAGTATCTATTTGGTTAACACTCCAATATAGTAGGTGGCAGCACTGCATCTTAAAGCTGGTTGACACCCATCATAAACTATAAAAGGAGAAGAAGAAGACGGTGATGATGACGACGGCTATGCAGTATGTAGCTGCCACACAAAATCACATCAGAGGAGATGACAAAAGCGAGAAATTCTACCTGCACCCAGAAAAAGTTGGGTGTCAGACACAACAGTCTGCAGGAAGTGCTGAACAGTTGTTTTTTTACACTTTTGTACAATTGTGATGACAAACTATCTCTTTCCACTCATATTTCAAAAAGGATACATTAGCCTTTAAAAAAATAAAATAAAATAAAAAACTGAGAGAAAACACAAAACCAAGATAAAGATGAATTTTACTTATTGCATTTCCCCCCAAATTTTCTACAGATATTGCAATAATAAAATTATTGCTAATTATTTTGGCTATTATAATTGAGGGTAATGAAAATCTCATATTTTGACAGCACTAACAGCAATATTAGGGGCCATTCACATACAACCTTTGCTTTTCCAAAGCAAAAACATGAGATGTTGGTAGTGGAATGGGAAAAAAAATCAATGGTTTAGAGATGCGTTTCTTAAAAGTGAACTTATTTTAACTTGAGTGTTCCTTTTTTAGAATACCATGTCACCCATGAGACGGAAGCGCAACAGTCAGACACATCCATCCACCAGTTTACATAGAAAAACAATGGAAAAGTAGCACAGTGGCATGAAAAAACATGTTTTGTGTGGACCAGGCCTTAGGTTTCAATTTGTCCTATATGGCCTGGGTTGGTTGTGGGGACAGAAAGATGGTTATATGTTTTTTTGATCCTGTCAAAGTGTTGTGAGAGCATTATCTGTTTGTTACTTTAACGGCTCTAACTCTGAATAAAATAATTCAAAAGGAAAAAAAAGCTACATGATGAATCCTCATCACTGTGCAGCATTCTTCATACCACACCACCATGTTAATCCAGCGATGCGTTATCAGAGTGTCTCGGGTCTGTCTGTGTTGTGGAAAAGTTCCGCAGGCATGTGTTCAGAGTCTGAGCTCTTCCTCCGGTGCGTGGCCTGACTCTCCTGTCCTCCCTCATTCCACCGCCGACCTGTGATAAGATCAGTTCGTTCTCTTTCGTCTCTCCTCTGTGTCTCACAGGAGAGCCCTCCAGCTCTTAGCTGGCCTTTTATTTATGAAGCCACTGTTTATTTGTTTTTCTTTTGGTTCTGGGATTAATTATCATCACCATATGTCTGACTAAAAGCAAGCAAGGATTGTTGTTTCTGTGTTGGTTACTGTCAAAATCATTCCGTTTGTGTTGCTCCATCAAATTAACAGGTACATCAATCTACAACTATCTCGCAATATTGCGTTCTCATATTTACCTATAAAAGCACACACTTTGAAAGTAGCTTTTCAGAGTTTAGATGCAAATGATGTTACATACAAGCAACTGTTTTCTTGCAAAAATCTTGTCAGCCTTCTGCAACACACACACAGCCACAGCAGGCTCTGTGACCTTGGTTAAAGCGAGAGTCAGGCTTGGTGTAAATGTATGGGTTGTTTGCATGATGCAGCAATGAGCTGAAAGTGTATGCTGGCCTCATCAGTGAGAACAGCCAATCAAGTGCTATCGTTGAATCCGAACGCGGCTCTCTGTCGGGGGCCACTCCTCACCTCATTTTTCACTCTGCTGGCAAAGGGCCCTGGAAGTTTCTCTCAAAGTGTTAATGAGTTCAGAGAAAATGCAGAGAAAGTTGCGATCGCCATCTTTGATATATGCTAAGTATTTTTTTTAAGGTCCTTCTTAGACCTTGGGTTTTTGATTAAGGCAACAGGGAGGAAAAAAATACACATGACAAACCATTTCCTGTATGCCGCCGATTGAAGCAAAAACAAGCAGTGTAATATATGATTAATGACTACAAACCGCAACTGAAGTAATTCTGCAAAAAGTAATGAGTTTTTGCCCCGTATCTGACTACTTTGCTATAGGCCTACAACTAAAAAAAATACAATAAGTATTTCTCAGCATACACAATATACAACATATAAGAGTCAGGATAACCAAGCAGGCACATGCATGGCCAAAATTCTATGATTAACATGATACAAGAATGTTCATAACACCAACTGTTATGTGCATCTATACTATAATGCATTTTATCCAAGATGCAGGAGAGAAAATCTCTTGGATTTTCCAAACACATTCATATAATAGTTATTTATATACATTCAACTCTTCTGGAATTTACAAATAAGAGTGTTCACGAGAAAGAAAAGAAAAAAATCTTTTATTATTTTAGACAATTTTAAGACTACTTTAAAACAAATGTGCCATATCCATTCTCATAGAAAGTCTAAATGTGGTGCAACCATGTAACCAAATAAAATGTAATAACATATTCCTTACCTAAATCTGAAAAAAACAAAAATATCATGAGCTAATTTATTTGTTTTTTGGGAGTTGCAACAATTTGCTATTAAAATTCTTTTCCCCCAAAATTTCCCCCCTTAACTCTTTTTAGTTTTCAAATTTGACTTTGACACAAAGTCACTGAAAGTCTGCAGGAAGCCTCTTTAAGACAATTAGTAGTAATAGTAGTAATAATAGAGGTAGTAGTAATACAGGTGCATCTCAATAAATTAGAATATCGTGGAAAAGTTCATTTATTTCAGATTATCTCAAATTGTGAAACTTGTGTATTAAACTTAATGCACACAGACTGAAGTAGTTTGTGAAGTCTTCTGAAGTCTTTGGTTCTTTTAACTGTGATGATTTTGGCTCACATTTAACAAAAACCCACCAATCTCAACAAATTAGAATATGGTGACATGCCAATCAGCTAATCAACTCAAAACACCTGCAAAGGTTTCCTGAGCCTTCAAAATGGTCTCTCAGTTTGGTTCACTAGGCTAAACAATCATGGGGAAGACTGCTGATCTGACAGTTGTCCAGAAGACAATCATTGACACCCTTCACAAGGAGGGTAAGCCACAAAGCCACAAACATTCATTGCCAAAGAAGCTGGCTGTTCACAGAGTGCTGTATCCAAGCATGTTAACAGAAAGTTGAGTGGAAGGAAAAAGTGTGGAAGAAAAAGATGCACAACCAACCGAGAAAACCGCAGCCTTGAGAGGCTTGTTAAGCAAAATTGATTCAAGGATTTGGGTGAACTTCACAAGGAATGTACTGAGGCTGGGGTCAAGGCATCAAGAGCCACCACACACAGATGTGTCAAGCAATTTGGCTACAGTTGTCGTATTCCTCTTATTAAGCCACTCCTGAACCACAGACAACGTCAGAGGCGTCTTACCTGGGCTAAGGAGAAGAAAAAATGGACTGTTGCCCAGTGGTCCAAAGTCGTCTTTTCAGATGAGAGCAAGTTTTGTATTTCATTTGGAAACCAAGGTCCTAGAGTCTGGAGGAAGGGTGGAGGAGCTCATAGCCCAAGTTGCTTGAGATCCAGTGTTAAGTTTCCACAGTCTGTGATGATTTGGGGTGCAATGTCATCTGCTGGTGTTGGTCCACTGTGTTTTTTGAAAACCAAAGTCCCTGCACCCGTTTACCAAGACATTTTAGAGTACTTCATGCTTCCTTCTGCTGACCAGCTTTTTAAAAATGCTGATTTCATTTTCCAGCAGGATTTGGCACCTGCCCACACTGCCAAAAGCACCAAAAGTTGGTTAAATGACCATGGTGTTGGTGTGCATATTTGGAGGAAGTGCAGTGAATCATCAGTCAGTAAGGTTTTTAGAGCTTTATAAATGACATAATGAAATTATGGTAACTATTGTGACCGATGGAATTAAATGTGTTCATTTTAATTAAAAAATGTAAAACATTTAAATTAAAAACGTTCATCATAAAGAGTCACTTTATGTATGATCAGCATTTTTTATGTATTTAGACGTGGAGGGAGGAGGTCTCATGTTATTGACACAGATAACTATATATAAATATAATAATTTGCAGCAGCATTAATGGTGTTTATGTAGTTGTTACAATTACTATTTTTCTAATAATGACATGGTTACTGGTTGTGCTGGTCTGGCTGTGTTTTGACTGTTTTGTAAGTTTAGGCCTAGGTATTCAGCTCTGTTTCCTTGGTAATGACATGCCTGCCCGCACTGTTCTCTCCTCAGCTTTATTTCAATAAGAAATCATCCATTATTTAGCTCAGAGCCCCTCTGCCCCTGCTACCACCCCCACCTCCCAACACACACATCAGGGCACCCCGCTGATCCACTCTTCAAGGACGAACGTGGAGAAGAGGAGGAAGAAACCAACCCAGCCACCAGACGAGTTCTCTGAAGCGAAAGCGTACAACAAAAAAAAAAAAAAAAAAGAATGAAAAAAAAAACCCCACTCTTCTGGAAGAGACGCAGAATAACGTGTGACCCAAATATACATCGCTTTGTACTCCAGTTCAAAGTACTCTGTCCTTTAGTGTGAAAAAAGTCCTGAGAAAAACAACAATGAATAAATCATACTTCAACCAGAGCTTCCTCTTTTTCTTCTCTTTAAACTCCTTTCCTAGCCTTCTTTTCAACTACACTTTGTGTTTTACTTCAGCGTTTGATTGAGTCCATTCTTAAGAATGATCTGATCTGAACTGACAAGTGCACCAGATTCGACTGAAGAAAATTCCAAAAGGATTTGGCATTACTTTTGAGTGCTTCCGATGACATAACATGGAATATAATCAGCAAACTGTTTGTACAAAACGGAATCAGAGTGAGAGATGAACACATGTTGAGCTCCAAAGATGTAACAAGGAGTATGCAACAAATTGATATTTCTCATTTTGGACACTATGGGGGGGTGGACACTTTATTGAAAGGTTGAAAATAATGAAAATATCTTCCTACTCCAGTGCAGGAAATTAAAAAGGGAAAACATTGGAAACCCAAGATGCACCTGGAAAACAGAATAATGCAATGGAACATTTAAAGAGATTAACACTTTTTTTTTTCTGTCTAAAACTTGTTTGCTTTGTGTCTCAAGCTAAAGTAGTTTAGAAATATGCAGCATACTGTATCCCTTAACAGTGCAAATATTAAGCACAAAAATGGCTGTTGTTGCACCTACTGTAATATATATTTGTTTAAGTTCTTAAAGGGTTAGTTCACCCAAAAAAATGAAAATTCTGTCATTAATTACTCATCCTCATGTCGTTCCAACCCCGTAAGACCTTCGTTCATCTTCATATCACAAATTAAAATATTTTTTGATGAAAGGTGAGAGCTTTATTCAACAATTTCTAGGAGTGTAACAGTACGCAGAGGTCACAGTTCGATACAATTTCGGTACAAAAGGGAAAAAAAAACAACAACAAATCTACTATGCTTGCTATGCTAAGTTTCTTTTCATTTATTCTGAACAGTACAAATTAAAACTTTTCAGTTCATTTTTGTGACAGAAAGGAAACTTAATGGCAGAAATTGACATCCTATTTGTTTTCTTTCATTTACAAAAGACATTTTACAGTGATGCATTATTAATAAGACAATAAATGACAGTGTTTTAAGTTGATTTTGCTGGTATGAAAAAGTTGAAGTGATCGCACTGGCGCACACAAACACAAAACATATCAGTTTCAGGCTTCCAGCATTGCTCACTTGACAGCGCAGTTGGTACTTTTTCAAAATAAAATACAGTGAACCAAATGCGCCCGCCTCATTGTTTCAAAGCTGGAACGTGACTGAAGTACAAAGCCTGTAATTTACATACTAAATAATAGCATACTAAATAGCATTTGGATACATTGCAAATATGAAAATATTATGGAATATTAGGATTTGTGCTGAATGAGATAGGTAGGATACACAAGCACAAAGCTCTATTTCGCAAACAGTTGAATATGCAAGCCTTTAAAGTAACGTTATACTCCTTTGTCAACAGGACATGATCACTGTCTAGTAGGCTTAGTTTTCAAGTGCGCAACTCACGGCATTCGCTGTTCTTCTGCTGGCGGTTATCAAACAGCAACAGGGTTGCATTACTGTGGGCGCCCCTTTCTGGATTGAGGGTGAATTGCCTGTATTCATTGTAAGGCCACATGCACCGAACCAAGATGCCCTCACCAGATTCGGGATTCTGACACACAGAATCAAGGACCGGAACTATCCATTTTATCCACCGTTTTCCTAAGTAACCATTGAGCGGCGTCATGAAGGATTCTGACTTCGCTTGGGTGCTTTCATGTTCCGGTCTCCATAGAAATCCATGTTAAAATGAGGTAAAAAAAAAGATTGATTGAATTAAAGCTTTTCAATATAACTAAATCTAAAAATGTGCACAGGTTTAACGCTATATTATTGTGTTGGAAAATATGTTAATTTAACTATTTAATTAAACACCAGAAATGTAGAGCACCGCTCCAGACTTCCGTGTTCAGAAAAAGGTGGATAATAGTAAACTATTTTATTTTATTTTATTTATTTTCCAATAGTTTAATTAAAAAAAAAAAAAATAGTTACAATACACCAGTTATAGGTTTGTAAACGTTTGGGATGCATGTGCATCATGGTTGCAGAAAACCCTGGAGAGATAGCCTTTACAGATACAGACTTACATGGACACGGTACAAACTAGTTACATTTAAAAAGATTATAGATTATATTGATTAGAAGTCATTTTCAAAATGTTCACCGCATATTACAAGAGCTTGTCACGCAGCGATGGATCCATGGAATGAAAAAAAAATATAAAAAAAGGTACATTTGATTTTATGTTTCTAAATTCTGACTTTATTCTTGCAATTCCAAGATTATATCTCACAATTCTAATAAGGAAAAATAACTCATCAGTCTCTCTTTTCCTCTCGGCTCAAAATAGGATTTTATATCCCACACTTCTGGCTTTTTTTCCCTCAAAATTGGCAAACTCACTATTTTTAAGTTAAATGAAGTTAGGAGTCAGAATTAGAAGATATAAACTTGCATTTGCGAGAAAAAAAAGTCTGAACTGTGAGATAAAATAAATAAATGTTAAATGTAATGTAAAAATGTTAATAGTAATAGGTTTGAATAATATTTCATGCTGTAACTGTAGGGCTAATACAATATGTCCCCCTATTGTTTAAATCAAATTTATGCTTTAAAAGTAGAGTAATCATAGCAGTTTTCATCCATATATGTTCAAACATATGCGTTTAGCTTCAAATGGCATTTTTGACAACAGCATTCTATAAAAATTATTTGCATTCCGATTTTGACATCAAAAGGCACAAAAACGTCTCAGGTTACGTATGTAACCCTGGTTCCCCGAGGGAACGAGACGCCGCGTCGAAACGCTTTGGGAACGTCTTCAGCGTGACCATGCTCTGAATCACATGTGTAATCAGTCCAATGGAAGAGCGAGACGTCAACGGCGGGTGACGTCACCAACCAGGAAGCTATAAATACACGTGCGTTGGAAACCGGCGTCAGCTTCAGGAGAGAAGCAGCGCTCGCAGGGATGCAGGATGAGGGCCTCGAGACGCGGCGTCTCGTTCCCTCGGGGAACCAGGGTTACATACGTAACCTGAGACGTTCCCCTTCAGGAACTCGAGCCGCGTCGAAACGCTTTGGGAACGAGATGCCCACGCCGCCAGAAGCCGAGTCCCTGCCTAGGAAGAGCTAGGACAAAGGACAGAAGAGCCAGGAGCGACTCGTAAGTCCAGGTCGTAAAACCTGACAAAAGTAAGGGGCGTGGACCATCCCGCAGCATTACAGATGTCCTGCATAGAGACACCTTCAAGAAAGGCTTTGGAGGCCGAAACACTCCGGGTTGAGTGAGCCTTGACCCCTAAAGGAGGAGGGAGACCAGAGGACTCATACGCAGTAGAGATAGCATCCACTATCCAACGACTTAAGGTTTGTTTGGTGGCCGGAAAGCCACGCTTAGCCGGACCATAGCAAACAAAGAGCTGATCAGACTTTCTCCACCTGGCTGCTCTGTGGACGTACGTGTCCAGCGCTCGAACTGGACACATACAGTTTAGCTTCTGCTGGTCGGGCTCCCGAAAGGGAGGAGGACAAAAGGCCTGAAGTACCACTGGCCGTGGTGCTGAGGAGGGGACCTTAGGGATATAACCCGAACGAGGGTGCAAAAGGCTTTTGCCAAACCTGGCGCAAAGTCCAGAAAAGAAGGGGCCACAGAAAGGGCCTGAAGATCCCCAACTCTCTTTAGAGAAGTGATAGCAATCAGCAAAACTGTCTTAATCGTCAGAAGACGATCAGAAATCTCTTCTATAGGCTCGAAAGGAGGCCCACAGAGAGCCTCTAGCACCAACGACAAGTCCCAGGAGGGAACACGAGAACGTACAGGAGGCCTCAGCCTCAGTGCACCACGGAGGAAACGAGAAACAAGGGGGTCTTTACCCACCGAGAGACCACCGAGAGGGGCGTGGTAGGCCGCAATGGCCGCCACGTAAACCTTCAGGGTGGAGTGGGATAACCCTGCGGAAAGCCTATCCTGCAGGAACTCCAGCACTGAACCAACTGGGCAGTTAACTGGGTCCTGCTGGTGGCGTCCACACCAAGAAGTGAAAAGCTTCCACTTCAAGGCATAAAGTTTCCTCGTAGAGGGAGCTCTAGATTGGAGAATGGTCTCAACAACCTCGGTTGAGAGACCGGAAGCTAAGAGGTGTGCCCCCTCAGGGGCCACACCCAAAGTTTCCACAGCTCCGGGCGAGGGTGGAACACAGTGCCCCCCGCCTGTGAGAGGAGATCCCTCCTGACGGGAATCTCCCACGGAGAGCCGTCGAGGAGAGAAATCAGGTCCGAGAACCAAACTCGGCCCGGCCAGTACGGGGCAACTAGAAGAAGGGAAACCCCGTCCCGGCGCACTCTCTCTAGAACTCCCGGCAGCAGAGCGATCGGGGGAAAAGCGTACAGGCGAAGCCTCGGCCACGTCTGTACCATGGCATCCAGTCCCAGGGGAGCTGGATGAACTAGAGAGTACCAGAGGGGACATTGTGTGTTCTCCCTCGTGGCAAAAAGGTCCACTTGGGCTGGACCGAAGACTCTCCAGATCTGCTTCACCACCTCGGGGTGAAGCATCCATTCCCCCGGGCCTCGGCCCCTGTCTCGACAGGATGTCTGCTACCACATTTAAGTAGCCCGGTAAGTAAACCGCCTTCAGCGAAAGGAGTTTGCCCCGGGACCACACAAGGATCTGGTGCGCCAGCTTGTACAAGGGGCGCGAACGCAGACCTCCCTGGTGGTTGATGTAAGAGACCACTGATGTGCTGTCGGTGCGGACCAACACATGACGGTCTCTCAGGTCCGGGAGAAAGTGCTTTAGCGCTTGAAACACGGCCAGCATCTCCAGGCAATTTATGTGCCAAGTGAGTTGGTGACCTCTCCACAGACCGCGGGCGGTGTGGCCACTCATGACCGCACCCCAACCGGTGAGGGAAGCATCTGTTGCTAGCGTTACGCGGCGACAAGGAGCTCCCAGCACCGGCCCCTGAGACAGGAACCAGGGATTCCTCCACATGTCCAAGGCACGTAGGCATCGCCGCGTGACCTTGATCATGCGAAGCGGGTTTCCCCTCGGGGAAAACCCCCTGGTTTTGAGCCACCACTGTAGGGGTCTCATGTACAGCAGGCCAAAAGGTATCACGTTGGACGCAGCCGCCATCAGACCCAGCAGTTGTTGAAACTGCTTGACAGTGAGTGACCGGCCTATTCTGACTCTCCTGACTGCGGCAAGGATCGACTCTATCCGAGCAGGAGACAACCGTGCCTGCATCGTGGTCGAGTCCCATACCACACCTAGATAAGTGGTTCTCTGTAATGGAGATAAAACACTTTTCTTGGCGTTCAGTCTCAACCCCAACTCTTTCATATGAGCGAGCACAGCATCTCGATGCTGAGCCGCTACCTGTTCCGACTGCGCTAGGATTAACCAGTCGTCGATATAATTTAGTATGCGGATGCCCTGGAGTCGCAACGGAGCCAGGGCTGCATCCACACACTTGGTAAAAGTGCGGGGGGGAGAGTGCTAGGCCGAACGGAAGAACCCGATATTGGTATGCTTCGCCCCTGAAAGCAAACCTCAGGAACTTCCTGTGTTGAGGAAGGATGGAGACATGGAAGTACGCGTCTTTCAGATCTATCGTCACAAACCAGTCCTCGGACCTGATTTGTGACACTACTTGCTTGAGAGTAAGCATCCTGAACTTCAGCTTCATGACTGAGCGGTTCAGAACACGAAGATCTAAAATGGGACGCAGGCCCCCATCCTTCTTCGGAACGATGAAGTACCGGCTGTAGAACCCGGACTCCCTGTCGTGAGGAGGGACCACCTCGATGGCCTCCTTCCTCAGAAGAGAAACTACTTCTTGTTCCATTACCAGACCCTGCTCGGGGCCCACCAAGGTGGGGGAGACCCCGATGAAAGGCGGCGGAGGAGCGCCGAACTGTATTCGATACCCTCTTTCTACAGTACGCAGGACCCAAGCAGACACATTGGGCAGTAGTTTCCACGCTGCCAAATGATCTACTAGGGGAACCAGTCTCTCGAGACTGGCCTCTGGTGTTTGTTGAGCCACTAGAACGGTGTCCTGTAACGGTTGCCCGGCAGGAAGCACCTGAACTAGCGGCCCCTGAGACCCCCCTCGGGGTGGCGAGCTCCCCGGCCCCGCTACGTTGCCGGGCGGGAGAAACCGAGGTACATGCTCGCTGGAGGCCGCTGCGCCCTGAAGCACCGGCAGGGTTAGCGAAACGGTCTCCCGAGGGCACAGGGGGGAGGCGGACACCGAGGAATGCGGTGCACCCCGCCTTACCCCCCTTGGGGCTGCCCTCAGCGGTCCTGAACTGTCAGGACCGCTTAGTCGAGGACTTCTTAGACTGCAGCACGACCCTCAGGTCGGGCCTCGCCTTAGAAGTCCCCGACTTAGAGCGTACGACCACTCGCTCTCGATGGGGCGGAGTGCGAGTGGCTACGCTCTGCTTCTGTGCCTCTCTGTATGAGGAGCTGGTAGACGGCCGAGGCTGCTCCCGCCCAGCAGCCTCGCGAGCTGGATGGCGAGGGGGAGGAACCGCTGGAACGCCGCCGCTTGTTTACGAGCCTCCTGGTACCTGTCGACGACCGAGTTAACGGAGTCGCCGAACAGGCCAGAAGGCGAAAGCGGGGCGTCCAGAAGGAAGACCCTGTCCTTTTCTTTCATATCGGACAGGGTCAACCAAAGATGCCTCTCCGCGGCCACTAGGGCAGCCATAGACCGCCCGATAGCGCGAGCGGTCTCCTTAGTGGCGCGGAGAGCAAGATCAGCGGTCCTCCTAACCTCCGCGATATCTGCATCTTTGATCTCTTCTCCCTCATCCAGCTCTTTTAGCAGGTCGGCCTGGTATGCCTGCAACACGGACATCGTGTGCAGACACGCACCAGCCTGACCTGCCGCCGTTTGGTACCCCTTGCCGACCAACGCTGAGGTGACTCGCAGCGGTTTGGTCGGCAATATAGGGAGCCTTGAGAGACGATGCCGAACCGGGGGACAGATAGCTGGCGAGAGTCTGCTCCACCCGTGGCATCGCTCTATAGCCGCGCTCATCCAGCCCCGCAACGCTGAGGTGTATCGACGATCTCGACCTCACCCCCCTCGGAGGATGAGAGACGGACCGTCGAGCCCGATCCGCGGGGGGAAGAAACCGCAGTGCGGGCTTCCGAACCCGCGGACCGGGCTGCGGATCTGCCGGGTGAGGCAGAAGATAGGGGGACACCCGTCTCCATACCCTCCAGCAGATCCAACTGCGAACCCCACGAGTGCAGTGCCCGCTCCGCCTCGGCGGAAGCGGGACCAGACCCGCGGGGAGCGCTGGTGAAGGCTCCCTCCTCGAAGAGAGCCTTCCGGGAGCGGAGCGTGCGCATCGGAAGGAGATCGCAATGCGGGCAATCGGCCCTCTCAAGGGCCGATGCCGCATGCCCCGCTCCCAGACAAACCACGCATAGAGCGTGTGTATCCCCACCCGTGATGTAGCGAGGGCAGGGAGGAACACACGCTCTAAAACATGTCTTGTCTACGTTCTTTGTTTTGTCACTCTTCTTAGACATTGTGCTCAAATAAAAGTGGTGCAAACTAGCAACCGAAAACGAGCACAAACACACATACACAGAGCGCTGCTGAAAGACAGAAGCTGACGCCGGTTTCCAACGCACGTGTATTTATAGCTTCCTGGTTGGTGACGTCACCCGCCGTTGACGTCTCGCTCTTCCATTGGACTGATTACACATGTGATTCAGAGCATGGTCACGCTGAAGACGTTCCCAAAGCGTTTCGACGCGGCTCGAGTTCCTGAAGGGGAACATTTTTTTTTTCTCTTAGTCCATAGATTTTACCTATTTACCTCCACTTGTTACCAATGTTTTTCTGCAACCACTATGCATGCACAGCTGCAAGTAACATAACTGTGACATCTACTCCAAATTGGTCTATAGTACCAAAATTGGTATAAACATGGAATTTTACAGTTTTTTTTTTTTTTTTTTTTTTGCTGTGAATTTTTGGTACCATGACAACATGGGTCAGAGATTGCCAACAAAGACATTACCTGTAAACAAAACTTTTATTTGTTTATTTATTTATTTATTTATAGAAGTTTAGTAGGAGCTCACTGACTGAGACCAGTATAGATATGTAAATAAGAGATTCTTTGTGCAATTTAGTCAGCTTCACTGATTAAAACAGGATTTATTGCGAGAGGGTATAACTCTGTGAACTTGCACTAAAATTGAGTGATTAACAGCTTAAGTGATTATAAAGGGTGTGTTGTTTCCTTGCTTTCTCTATATAGTCTTTTCACAGTTTAAAAATAAAAGTTTTATTTTTTTATGCTGCTAAGAGGACCATTGGCCAAATACTCTTTGTAAAGTTTCAAGAGTGGAAAGAATAAAGATGATTTAATTCTATTGAATCCTACATCAGTCCTACTGAAATACTGTGATTGTTGGCCCACCCTCAACTTGTGGACCCTTAAAATTGTTCCAACAATTAGCAATGGTCCTGAAACTACTGAAATACTGTAGGCTAGAAAATAGGTGGCTACATTTTGAAAACACTTAAAACTGAGTGGTGCTGCTCATTTTAAATTCTTTCAATACCAAATCTATAAATGATCTTCTTGCTGAGCTTGTCTTAGGCCAGAAGAGGCACTTCTACTGACCCCTTGCAGACTGAAACTCTGGACCAGAATAATACTGACAAATGAATCACGTTAAACCTAATTACAACACAAACGGATCATGATTATACCTCATATTGTGAACCCAAACAAAATCAAAGTGAAATGTAGAGAGCGCCATAGTGGGCTACTTGTCCACTCTGACTGAAAAAAAACAAAAAAAAAAACACTGAGAACCACCTTCGCAACGCACACACTCACTGGACATAATGTAGTTAAAGAATTAGGTAGATCCAGAAAAACAAAAGATTGCTAAAAGAATATAGAGCACTATTATATTAGGTACATTTACATGCACCAATTTTCCTTAAAGGAGAAGTCCACTTCCAGAAAAACAATTTATAAATAATTTACTCACCCCCTTGTCATCCAAGATGTTCATGTCTTTCTTTCTTCAGTCTTAAAGAAATTATGTTTTATGAGGAAAACATTTCAGCATTTTTCTCTTTATAATGGACTGATATGGTGCTCCGATTTTGAACGTCCAAAATGCAGTTTAAATGCGGCTTCAAATGATCCCAAATGCGGTTGTAAATGATCCCAGCCGAGAAAGAAGGGTCTTATCTAGCGTAACGATCAGTTATTTTAATAAAAAATAATACAATTTATATACTTTTTAATGCCAAACGCTCGTCTTGTGTTACTCTGCTTGGACTGTTTTTGTTCCGGTTCGTGACAGGGTATGTCGAACAACTCCCATCTCATGTTCTCCCTCAACATCGAAATCGTTCTATATCGCTGTTTTACGTTTTTTGTTAAGGTTGTTTGATCTTCTTTGCATGTTCACTTTGCAAAGACTGGGTCGGTACTTCTGCAGCGATGTAGGATGATTTTGAAATGATTTTTGAAGTTGAGGGAAAAATTGGAGTTTTTTGACATACCCTAACTGTCTTGAGTCAGAGTACACAGTTCATGGAGTTCATGGAGAGAACGGCAAGATGAGCGTTTGAGATTAAAAAGTATTTAAGTTGTATTTTTTTAATGAAAATAACCGATCGTTTCACTAGATAAGACCCTTCTTCCTCAGCTGGGATCGTTTACAACCGCATTTGGGTTCGTTTGAAGCCGTATTTAAACTGCCTTTTGGAAGTTCAAAATCAGGGCACCATATCAGTCCATTATATGGAGAAAAATGCTGAAATGTTTTCCTCAAAAATTTCTTTATAACCGAAGAAAGAAAGACATGAACATCTTGGATGACAAGAGGGTGAGTACATTATATGTGAATCTTTGTTTTGGAAGTGGACTTCTCCTTTAATATGAACAATCCAATGTCAAATTCTGAAAGTTATATGCACCCTAAATATTGGGAATCCGATTTGCATGTTAGACTGACACGGAAGAGAAGAAATTGTTGAATTAAGTTGTTATTTTTGTTTTCTTTGCACACAAAGAGTATTTTCATAGTTTCATAAAAATATGCTTGAACCACTGATGTCACCTGGAATATTTTAAAGATGTCCTTCCTACTTTTCTGGGCCTTGAACGTGTCAGTTGCACTGCTGTCTGTGCAGGGTCAGAAACCCTCTGAATTAATGAAAAACATCTTAATTTGTGTTCCGAAGAAGAACAAAAGTCTTACGGGTTTGGAACGACATAAGGGTGAGTACAATCTGAACAAACAAGTCAAACCATCCCTTTCAATGACAGAACTATCAACAGAGAAAAAGATGAATCGAGTAAGATGTAAGAAAATTTAGGATAGGATAATAAACGGAAGTCCTACTACTCTGAGAGTATCAGTTTGGGAAATACAGTTTTAAACTTCTAATCTATAGATAATAAATCAGACAACACTTTCAGACAGGGGTCATTTATCCAATTACAGTTGTGATCAATGCCTTTTCTGTCATCTGTAATCAGTACGATCTCCTGACTGTGGATCAATAGTTAAACATGACAAATACCTAATGATGCAGCTAAAAGGCCACTTATGTAACAAGTCTGAACATTAATATCATTGGATGTCATTATATAACATGTATTAGTAGCACTACTACCACTGACACAACAATAGAATTAAAACACCAAGAGCAGCATAAAAAAAGAGAAGTGAAATACTGCAATGTGATTTTTCAGAGTGCAACAAGAAAAAACAAATGAAAGGTGGTCAGTGCATACCAAATTTGTATTAAGATTAATGTGAATTTGCTAAAAGCATGAGGGCTGCAGATGTGGCCATTGCAACAAATTGCAATGTCCATAATGTAAGAGGCCTAAGACAGTGCTACAGGGAGACAGAAAGGGCAGCTGATTGTCACCCTTGTGGTGGCAAACCACATGTGCCCTCCCTCAGATGAGTTTGAGAACTTGCAAGTGCCCCCATTGTAACATCAGAACCTATATTCTTTTATAAATACATATTTATATACATTTGTTCTAAAATTGTGAACCAAATCTCTTTTGAGTGCAATGTGGTTAGCTTTGAACCACCTTATTAGCCTTGAACAATTGTCCAGTAATTGGTGGTGTGCTGAGAGGAGTAAATGTGGTGTGTTGGAGCGGGTCAGCTCAGGTTTGAGAGATGCAGAGATGAAGAGCTAAAGAGGAGAGAGCGAATTTCTGCTGCCTATACTGTGGTTTAGCAAAGCGAATGTGAAAGAGAGGTAGTCGTGGAGGGCCTCTTCATGTGTCAAACACCTCATCTCTCTGTCTCTCTTTGTCTGTTAGTGTGTGTGTACCTGCATTAGAGTAGTTTTGAGCAGGGCAGTGATCGTCTCCCCTTAACTGCCTTTGAAAGCACTCAGGAACTTGCTCCCATTCAGAGGTCCTTTCCAGCACTGTTAAGCAGAGATCTGCTCACCCACAGACGCTCTTTAAAGCTGTGACCCAGGCTTTTAACCGCCCGCTCTGGGAGTTATTAGCCCCCCACCCCCTGCCTTAAACGTTCTGTCACTGGTGCATAGATCCTCAGCAGGTGGACCCACAGCTGGAGAAGAGGAGGAGAGATCACGCTGCCATTTGACCTCTCTGCCACACATGGATTTCCAGTAGACACAAATGCATGTGAATCCCACATAGAAGCACCCTGCTTGGATTTACAGAGCCTCTGAATAAAATTCAGACAAGAGTATCAAAAGCTCTGATTTAAAATGACATGACTCTGAGGGTGGAGTGCTTAATTTTTTAAGACTGGCTGAATGTTTCATAGCTGCGAGTGATGGCTGCAACCTCCTCACTATCACAAAGTCCACTAAATAAAGTTTCCAGAGATTTTTTTCCCCAAAGAACACTACAAGAAGTTTCTTTCAAAGGTCTTCAGGTATAAAGAACACGCTAACTTCTTTCATAACCAAGCTTCAATCTTCATACCCTCTTATTCTACGTCTACACTGATCCAGATACATTTGAAAACTGTGTTTTCATTTTAAAATGCTGTCTGTCCACACTAGCGTTTTCAAGCATTTTCTCATCTACACTAAAACGTCAGAAAACTTTCATTTTGCTTTACTACGCATGAGTCAGTCTCAAAAAAACTCACTGAGATGATACTGACAGAACAGATATGACACGTTTTCATGCAATTCTTCTAGCAGGATCATTTTATTTAGG